>NW_027263018.1:0-87500 GCF_902827115.2 Pseudochaenichthys georgianus
CAACGTGATCGGATTAGTTCCTGTAAATGTATTTTCAGACTGGGGTAAGATATTGCCGTCTGTAATATCAACAAGAATTGAGCAAAGTTTGAAGCTGCTTCTCTGCAGATGGAGAAGAACAAAGGGAGCGGAGCAGAGCGTTTCCTGCCCACAAGGTCTTTTATCTAATGCATTCTTAAAGGTGGAGAAAAAGAAGGCTCAGGGAACTTTCTGACATGGACAGCGAGCACATCAGGGTCGGAGGAGACTCACAATTCTGTGCTTATCAAATGTCCCTCTGGTCCAGCATGAAGGAACCTAGCGTAGCGTGAGTTTCTCATAGCATGTGGTAGCCTTCCCCCGCAGATCAAAAGATTGTCTCCAAACCCGGACAGAGGGACGGAGGAACGCCTCGAGGCCACGCCACCCTCAAGCTGTTTGCCGGATGAGAATCAGGCTCTGTTTTCTCAACGGACCCTGCGACGCGATCATCCATGCTCCACGAATACCGCCATGGAGGGGATTACTCCTATTGAGAAAGGGAGGATTTCTGAGTGACGGTTTTTCACCGGCGGTTTACAAAAGAGACGGGAAAAAAGAGGAAGCCTAACGACTCTAAAGAGTTGAATCATGCAGTTGATATTCTGGGATTTCACCTGGGGGGTCCTCTGCCGTTGTGTTTTGCACTACTGACTCACAGTGTGTGTATGGCGCACTGCTAAGTTTAGACTTGTGTATGTTTTCTGCACAAACGAATCGAGTTGGTAATTGGCAGATGCAAGGGGTGAAATATCGACTTTGTTTGTGTGCGTGCGAGTATATCCTGTGTGTGTGTCTGTTGTTGGCTGCCATCCTGGCTCCGTCTCAGTGTGCTACCGAGGAGACATAAGCCACTTCCATCTGCCTCGTGTTCCAACTTTCTTTGTGCTCCTAATAAAAGACAGGAAGTTGAATTTGAATCAAATTTTTCAGCACCGCACCAATCTCTAATTAAAGGACAAGGAAGATAACTTTTTCTCAACTTCACTGACTGACATGAGTCCCGCTGGAACAGAACATGCAGAATAACACACGGCCCTACAGATGTGGGTCAGACACGAGACTTATTATGTTTGGTTGCCGTTACATCTTAAGTGTTGGTGACACGGTTACATCCGGACGTTTTTGCTAAATTGATTGATGGACAACTTTTTTTTTTTTTTTAAACTTTTTTTTTATTGAGTCAGGCACAATGAGTTTACATTTATACAGTCAATATTTTTATTTATTTTTCCCCTTTACCTCCCTCCCGGTCCTAGCTAGTAAAATAAATAAATAACTAAATAAATAAGATAGATACCTGTATAGGTAAAAGTAAAGTAATATAGAAGATAATATTAAAAGAAAATGTATAGATAAGGGAATAAAGAATAGTAACAGTAATACTTGTACCCATATACTCATATGTATACCCACATGTACACATGCACATACATACACATACCTACCTACATACATACATGTATACAAAGACAGAACAAATAAATAAAAATTAAAACATTAAAATATTAATATAAAAAGAGACGGATGGACAACTTTTAACTATGAACATCTTATTGGAATATTAATGAAAGAACCAGGTAGCATGAGAGTGGGTGGGAAACAAGAGTAAAGGCGAAAGTACAAAGACACACAGGACTTTCACCAGGAAACCAGAGCTTGGAATCCCAAATGAAACCAAAAGCATCGCAAGGCAAGTCAAAGGTTAAAGGCCATCTTTACCTTTCTCTTGACCCTATTATTCGACGTGAAAACATGACACAAATTTGATAAACATTTGAATTAAATACACATGTAACTGACAGTTGTATATCCTGTCTGTAATCAACCCTCATGGACCCAGGCCCGTCTGAGTGAAAGTCCGGAGGTGACATTTCCCCAGGTCACACCCTGCTGATTCAATTTCACCGGCTCCCCGTGTCACGACGGATTAACTTTAAAATGGTTTTATTATTAACATTTAAAGCTCTCCATAATCTCCACCCTGCTTATCGAGACCTCCTTCAGCCCAACACGCCCCCCGCTCCCTGTGGTCTGCAGCAGCAGGACCTCCAGCCGGCAACTTCCACACGACGGGGTCTTCGCCCACGCTAAACCCAAACTTCGGAAATCACTTACCCCTCACCTCCGAGGTCTGTTACACAACTCAAACCTGCTCTCAAAGGTCCCCTATTCTCCTCTTCTTCATCAGTATACCACAGCTCTCAGATATATCCAGAGCCTGTCTCTGATTGGCTGAAACACCAAACAGATCATTGCAGCATTACCCATAATCCCCTCTGTTTCAGCCCTGTTTCCAAAGTGCTGATTCTCTGTCTGTTACTTTAGATGAAAATAAGGAGCCCCTCCACTCAATGGAGCTCTAGAGGAGATTCAGGTGATAAGGGGGGGGGGGGTTACCTTGGTGCTGATTGGCTAATGGCTACTCAAGACAACACATCGTTATGACATCACAAAGTGGCCAAAATCTGATCAGCTCATTTTCAGACAGGTTTTTATAGAAATTGATCAAAAAGAGAGAAAATCTTTGTTCCTGAAACTTTCAGAGTCTCTTTCCACAGAGGGGACACATGCTGATGTAGAAGAGACATGAAGAAGAGGGGACACATGTTGATGTAGAAGAGACATGAAGAAGAGGGGACACATGTTGATGTAGAAGAGACATGAAGAAGAGGGGACACATGTTGATGTAGAAGAGACATGAAGAAGAGGGGACACATGTTGATGTAGAAGAGACATGAAGAAGAGGGGACACATGTTGATGTAGAAGAGACATGAAGAAGAGGGGACACATGTTGATGTAGAAGAGACATGAAGAAGAGGGGACACATGTTGATGTAGAAGAGACATGAAGAAGAGGGGACACATGTTGATGTAGAAGAGACATGAAGAAGAGGGGACACATGTTGATGTAGAAGAGACATGAAGAAGAGGGGACACATGTTGATGTAGAAGAGACATGAAGAAGAGGGGACACATGTTGATGCAGAAGAGACATGAAGAAGAGGGGACACATGTTGATGTAGAAGAGACATGAAGAAGAGGGACACATGTTGATGTAGAAGAGACATGAAGAAGAGGGGACACATGTTGATGTAGAAGAGACATGAAGAAGAGGGGACACATGTTGATGTAGAAGAGACATGAAGAAGAGGGGACACATGTTGATGTAGAAGAGACATGAAGAAGAGGGGACACATGTTGATGCAGAAGAGACATGAAGAAGAGGGGACACATGTTGATGTAGAAGAGACATGAAGAAGAGGGGACACATGTTGATGTAGAAGAGACATGAAGAAGAGGGGACACATGTTGATGTAGAAGAGACATGAAGAAGAGGGGACACATGTTGATGTAGAAGAGACATGGAGAAGAGGGGACACATGTTGATGTAGAAGAGACATGGAGAAGAGGGGACACATGTTGATGTAGAAGAGACATGGAGAAGAGGGGACACATGTTGATGTAGAAGAGACATGGAGAAGAGGGGACACATGTTGATGTAGAAGAGACGTGAAGAAGAGGGGACACATGTTGATGTAGAAGAGACATGAAGAAGAGACATGAAGAAGAGGGGACACATGTTGATGTAGAAGAGACATGAAGAAGAGGGGACACATGTTGATGTAGAAGAGACGTGAAGAAGAGGGGACACATGTTGATGTAGAAGAGACATGAAGAAGAGGGGACACATGTTGATGTAGAAGAGACGTGAAGAAGAGGGGACACATGTTGATGTAGAAGAGACGTGAAGAAGAGGGGACACATGTTGATGTAGAAGAGACATGAAGAAGAGACATGAAGAAGAGGGGACACATGTTGATGTAGAAGAGACATGAAGAAGAGGGGACACATGTTGATGTAGAAGAGACGTGAAGAAGAGGGGACACATGTTGATGTAGAAGAGACATGAAGAAGAGGGGACACATGTTGATGTAGAAGAGACGTGAAGAAGAGGGGACACATGTTGATGTAGAAGAGACATGAAGAAGAGGGGACACATGTTGATGTAGAAGAGACATGGAGAAGAGGGGACACATGTTGATATAGAAGAGACATGAGGAAGAGGGGACACATGTTGATGTAGAAGAGACGTGAAGAAGAGGGGACACATGTTGATGTAGAAGAGACATGGAGAAGAGGGGACACATGTTGATGTAGAAGAGACATGGAGAAGAGGGGACACATGTTGATGAAGAAGAGACATGAAGAAGAGGGGACACATGTTGATGTAGAAGAGACATGAGGAAGAGGGGACACATGTTGATGAAGAAGAGACATGAGGAAGAGGGGACACATGTTGATGTAGAAGAGACATGAGGAAGAGGGGACACATGTTGATGTAGAAGAAACATGAAGAAGAGAGGACACATGTTGATGTAGAAGAGACATGAAGAAGAGGGGACACATGTTGATGTAGAAGAGACATGAGGAAGAGGGGACACATGTTGATGTAGAAGAGACATGAGGAAGAGGGGACACATGTTGATGTAGAAGAGACATGAGGAAGAGGGGACACATGTTGATGAAGAAGAGACATGAAGAAGAGGGGACACATGTTGATGTAGAAGAGACGTGAAGAAGAGGGGACACATGTTGATGTAGAAGAGACATGAGGAAGAGGGGACACATGTTGATGTAGAAGAGACATGAGGAAGAGGGGACACATGTTGATGAAGAAGAGACATGAAGAAGAGGGGACACATGTTGATGTAGAAGAGACATGAAGAAGAGGGGACACATGTTGATGTAGAAGAGACATGAAGAAGAGGGGACACATGTTGATGTAGAAGAGACATGAAGAAGAGGGGACACATGTTGATGTAGAAGAGACATGAAGAAGAGGGGACACATGTTGATGTAGAAGAGACATGAAGAAGAGGGGACACATGTTGATGTAGAAGAGACATGAAGAAGAGGGGACACATGTTGATGTAGAAGAGACATGAAGAAGAGGGGACACATGTTGATGTAGAAGAGACATGAAGAAGAGGGGACACATGTTGATGTGGAAGAGACATGAAGAAGAGGGGACACATGTTGATGTAGAAGAGACATGGAGAAGAGGGGACACATGTTGATGTAGAAGAGACATGGAGAAGAGGGGACACATGTTGATGTAGAAGAGACATGAGGAAGAGGGGACACATGTTGATGTAGAAGAGACATGAGGAAGAGGGGACACATGTTGATGTAGAAGAGACATGAGGAAGAGGGGACACATGTTGATGTAGAAGAGACATGAGGAAGAGGGGACACATGTTGATGTAGAAGAGACATGAAGAAGAGGGGACACATGTTGATGTAGAAGAGACATGGAGAAGAGGGGACACATGTTGATGTAGAAGAGACATGAGGAAGAGGGGACACATGCTGAGCTGTGCATGTTGTTGATTGTCTGTTTTGATACAGTACTGTGAATAAAACGTGTTATTACTAGTGTTAATTATGAGCACTGATTTGTACACATTAAAGTCTCTTTTATGCCTTTTCGTGTCTGCAGGGATAAAGTGATGTCACTTGGGGTAATTTGTGCTGGAGTTGAAGACAGCGAGTGAAAAAATAAATACATCTGTGAGTGTGAAGTTAAAGGGGAGTGAGCTTAACAGATGGTTGCAGCAAAAAAGCGTCACACATCATTCACACATTGGGGTGAATTGTTGGTAGTCAAGTTGCATTGTGGGTAATGTAGGCTCCTGGATTTGAGTAGCAAGAAAAAGGCATGACATTTAATGAAATATCTATGACTCTATGCAATGATTTTGACCCTTTTTCTTCACTTTTGTACAGTGCATGGCATCCCCTTTTTCATCTCAGTTCCACCCACGTCAGACCAGAGATAAAAACTACAGAAATCTGGTGTGATAATTAACCAAAACTGTTTTCAGAACAACCTTATTACTCATGACAAACAGGACCTTCAAGTGTTCTGGTGAGAGAGACTTCCCCTCCGTCCACTTGCATTAAACCAATTTACCCACTCACGACTACAGGCTGCAGTTTTTCTAGAACAGCGTTTGATATTGTCGAAATATAACACAGTTGTGTGGTTATTTCCGTCTCGATGCACCGGAGGAACAGCGCGGCTCAGCGATCCGATAAACAAGCAGAAAGAAATGGATAAGGTCAGGGTTTGAGTTAGAATCCGTCTATTTACACTGAACAAAAATATAAACCCAACACTTTTGTTTTTGCTCCCATTCTTCATGAGATGAACTCAAAGATCTAAAACATATTTCTATAAACACAACATAACCATTTCTCTCAAATATTGTTCACAAATCTGAAGGAATCTGTGATAGTGAGCACTTCTCCTTTGCCGAGATAATCCATCCCACCTCTCAGGTGTGGCATATCAAGATGCTGATTAGACAGCATGGTTATTGCACAGGTGTGCTTTAGGCTGGCCATAATAAAAGGCCACTCTGAAACGTGCAGTTTTGCTTTATTGGGGGGGTCTGGGGGGGTCCGAAAACCAGGCAGTATCTGGTGTGAGGGGTAGGGGTAGGGGTAGGGTTAGGGTAATGTTGTGAATCGAGTGGCCCATGGTGGTGGTGGGGTTATGGTATGGGCAGGCGTATGTTATAGACGACGAACACAGGCCACTCGATTCACAACATTACCCTAACCCTACCCCTACCCCTACCCCTACCCCTAACCCTCACACCAGATACTGACTGGTTTTCGGACCCCCCCAGACCCCCCCAATAAAGCAAAACTGCACGTTTCAGAGTGGCCTTTTATTGGGGCCAGCCTAAAGCACACCTGTGCAATAATCATGCTGTCTAATCAGCATCTTGATATGCCACACCTGTGAGGTGGGATGGATCATCTCGGCAAAGGAGAAGTGCTCACTGTCACACATTCTTTCAGATTTGTGAACAATATTTGAGAGAAATGGTTATTTTGTGTTTATAGGAAATGTTTTAGATCTTTGAGTTCATCTCATGAAGAATGGGAGCAAAAACAAAAGTGTTGCGTTTATATTTTTGTTCAGTGTAAATAGAAAACTGAGCCTGAACATTTTTATTTACTAAAAGATATCTGCATTTCCACTCGGATAATATTTACTGCTCCACACATTGATATTCACCTTGAGCCATGGAAGGAGAAGACGAGTCAGAGATCAATCCTCTGTTGACCGCAGTGAAATGTATGCAGGAGACATGCCGTGTTTGGAGGCCTGAGACTTTCTCTTTTCCTCCTCTGTAAGAAGCCTCCTGCTGACGGCTCTCTCCACAAACACATGGAAATATACCTTGTTCTTGTTTATGTCTTGACGTGGGCAGTCGGAGGTTGGAGGCACATCATTACCGACCTCTGAGGATGCAGGGTACCAAGGTGTGGAAAGAACACAACCCCTGCAGTTTGGCTGCTCCAGAACACTTTTAATTGCAATGCTTTCACCTGCCTTTGTCACTCACATGTTGGTCTATTGGTATGAAAGTGTATCAGTGGCTTTGTCTCAATCTGGAGAGTTAGCTTAGTACACATCCACGCAGCAGACTGTGAGCAAAGTGTACTTACTTGAGTGTTGCGTGAATATTGACACGGTAGTGTTGTCTCAAATTGAAAACGCAGCTTTTGTGCATTTTCACAAAATGTCTCCTCAAGTTTCTGCAACTTTTTCGTCTTCTTTTTAAAGGCCAATTGCAACCAGACGGAGCAGACCTTTTTTTGTTGCCGAACAGAATATATTTAGCTTGTTTGCTCACGTATTTGGAGCAACATCAACCACTGTAGCTTCTTCAAATGCTAGTTCCCAAGTCTGGTGGACCTTCCACTTCTGCTATGGTGAAAAGTGACCAGCGTTCTTCACTTTTTCATTGTTATGAAAACACAATCAAAATACACACAGTGCAGGTACGAAAGTCTGCCATTTGAGACCCAGCTAACTTGTGTTAGTCAAAAGTCACAGGAAATGAAATCCTTGACTTTGTGGCAAACGCTCTTCATTTGACAAGAGATAACATTTTACTTAAAGGTCCATCGTATTAGTGATCAAAGAGAAAAGTCATTTTGGTTAAAGTAGGACTTCTCTAAATCCTAATGAGGCATCGACTGACACAGATTTGATTTAGTAATAGTATGTCAGGGAGGAAGTGGGGCAGTGATCACTAAAAGAAACCTGTTAGATAAATACAAATTGCTGATACAACCCTTTTATCAGTGCCGAACCGTGTCTATCACAACTGGACCTTCTGTAGACACACACACACACACACACACACACACACACACACACACACACACACACACACACACACACACACACACACACACACACACACACACACACACACACACACACACACACACACACACACCCCGCCCCCCCCCTCCGCGGCATTATAATGTCCGTCTTTTCACTGAATTGTCGTCTTGAAAAGGAACTCACAACAATTCCGCAACAACTTCATCTTCACCTGTTGCACTTGTCAACGTTAAAAACAATAAAACGACATTAATTGCTTCGTCGCATTCATCTAGATCAGTGTTTCTCAAACCTTTTCATACCAAGGACTTAACCAATAATAAAACTCGCGGACCACCTAACTCCACAAAATCCAAAATCACATCATTTTTCTAGAACAGATTACAAATCGCCTGAAAATGGTACAAACAAGTGGCAACATGTGTGACGAAGGTGTTGCACTGGGCTATATCATGCAATATAATTGAAACTTAATCTCGCTCCATTGCGGAGATATTCCCGCGAGAGTGCGGAAAACATAAATGTATTTATTTATTTCAAATGTGAAATTTTACCAATATACTCACGGATCACTAGGGGGCGCTCACGGACCACCAGTGGTCCGCGGACCACACTTTGAGAAGCACTGATCTAGATCCTCTGTCTCTCTCCAGTGAACTAGCGGGCCTTCTAGAACACCCTGGAACCGAGGGGAACTCTGGAAGAACACGCCCATTGGCTACAAATCAATGTCTGATTGGTTGATCAAACTGTCAGTCCAAACGTACGCTCTCATTCAGAGCAACGGCCAGGGCCTTCGATCAAGGATGTAGAATACCTGGGTGAAGGATGTTCTACCCAGAGACCCAGAACGAGATCTGATTGGTTGCTTTCTTTCTAACACACACCCACTGAAATGCGAAGTGCATGGTCCAAGAAGGACAAACAAATCAACGTAACACTGATATTACAGATCAACAACACGGATACCATTCTCATTTATTCATTTTATTTATATAATTAAATCGATTCTTTGTTTGTTTTATCTAAGTGAGCAGGGTGTTCTCTGAACACCTTGAAGGCCCTGACGGTTCGCCACGGCCTTTTATCCACTGGGAGCATTTATTGAATTTAACACCAAGCAACCAAAGGGTTTAAGGCTGCGAGGGGCATTTATAGCTCTGATAAATATCATCCAGTGATTGACGGCTACAGTTTTGGCGCTGACAGAGGATTTTAAATATAGAAATACTTGGCTGACTGTTTTGGCGTGGTTTCATCTGGCAAATATGGTGCGAGAGACAAGACTGAAATATGGCCCTTTACATCTTTTGTAAATGTTGCAAACAGTTTCTTATTCGGTCCAAATGGCACAGAATTTGGCCGGCATGTTCGAGATACTTTCCAAGACACTATCGTCATGTTTGGTGCTGATTTGCCGAAATGAGCTCATTTAAAAAACAACACTCGAGACCTAAATTGGCAAAACGGTATGACTGAGGTGTTCGTCCTCTTTCTGCAGCTTGACTGAATACTTTCACCTGCAATAAAGATACTTTAATTTAAGTTGCACATGTTTATGTGCAACTTAAATAAAAGTATCTCAGCTGGACAGCAGTTAAGAAGGCCCAGCAGCGACTACACTTCCTGAGGGTGCTTCGGAGGAACCGACTGAACAAGAAGCTGCTGGTGTCCTTCTACCGGGCGACCATCGAGAGCGTGCTGCTGTCATGCTCCATCTCGGGTTGGTATGCAGGATGCTCAGCTGCGGACAAGAAAGCCCTGCAGAGAGTGATCAGGATGGCAGAGAAAACCGTCGGCTGCCCCCTGCCCTCTCTGGAACACATCTCCACCTCCCCTGCCCTCTCTGGAACACATCTCCACCTCCCCTGCCCTCTCTGGAACACATCTCCACCTCCCCCTGCCCTCTCTGGAACACATCTCCACCTCCCGCTGCCCTCTCTGGAACACATCTCCACCTCCCGCTGCCCTCTCTGGAACACATCTCCACCTCCCCCTGCCCTCTCTGGAACACATCTCCCACCTCCCCCTGCCCTCTCTGGAACACATCATCCACCTCCCCCTGCCCTCTCTGGAACACATCTCCACCTCCCCCCTGCCCTCTCTGGAACACATCTCCACCTCCCCCCTGCCCTCTCTGGAACACATCTCCACCTCCCCCTGCCCTCTCTGGAACACATCTCCACCTCCCCTGCCACTCTCTGGAACACATCTCCCACCTCCCCGCTGCCCTCTCTGGAACACATCCTCCACCTCCCCTGCCCTCTCTGGAACACATCTCCACCTCCCGCTGCCCTCTCTGGAACACATCTCCACCTCCCGCTGCCCTCTCTGGAACACATCTCCACCTCCCCTGCCCTCTCTGGAACACATCTCCACCTCCCCTGCCCTCTCTGGAACACATCTCCACCTCCCTGCCCTCTCTGGAACACATCTCCACCTCCCGCTGCCCTCTCTGGAACACATCTCCACCTCCCCTGCCCTCTCTGGAACACATCTCCACCCCCCCTGCCCTCTCTGGAACACATCTCCCACCTCCCCCTGCCCTCTCTGGAACACATCTCCACCTCCCCTGACCTCTCTGGAACACATCTCCACCTCCCCCTGCCCTCTCTGGAACACATCTCCACCTCCCCCTGCCCTCTCTGGAACACATCTCCACCTCCCCCTGCCCTCTCTGGAACACATCTCCACCTCCCCCTTGCCCTCTCTGGAACACATCTCCACCTCCCCCTGCCCTCTCTGGAACACATCTCCACCTCCCTGCCCTCTCTGGAACACATCTCCACCTCCCCCTGCCCTCTCTGGAACACATCTCCACCTCCCCCTGCCCTCTCTGGAACACATCTCCACCTCCCGCTGCCCTCTCTGGAACACATCTCCCGCTGCCCTCTCTGGAACACATCTCCACCTCCCGCTGCCCTCTCTGGAACACATCTCCACCTCCCGCTGCCCTCTCTGGAACACATCTCCCCCTGCCCTCTCTGGAACACATCTCCACCTCCCCTGCCCTCTCTGGAACACATCTCCACCTCCCGCTGCCCTCTCTGGAACACATCTCCACCTCCCGCTGCCCTCTCTGGAACACATCTCCACCTCCCGCTGCCCTCTCTGGAACACATCTCCCCCTGCCCTCTCTGGAACACATCTCCACCTCCCCCTGCCCTCTCTGGAACACATCTCCACCTCCCCCCTGCCCTCTCTGGAACAATCTCCACCTCCCCCTGCCCTCTCTGGAACACATCTCCACCTCCCGCTGCCCCTCTCTGGAACACATCTCCACCTCCCGCTGCCCTCTCTGGAACACATCTCCCCCTGCCCTCTCTGGAACACATCTCCACCTCCCCCTGCCCTCTCTGGAACACATCTCCACCTCCCCCTGCCCTCTCTGGAACACATCTCCACCTCCCGCTGCCCTCTCTGGAACACATCTCCACCTCCCCCTGCCCTCTCTGGAACACATCTCCACCTCCCCCTGCCGCAGCAGAGCTAATAAAATCATAAAGGACAGCTCTCACCCAGGTCACAGACTGTTCTCTCTCCTGCCTTCTGGGAGGAGAGACAGGAGCTTCAAGTCACGACAAACAGACTCAAAAACAGTTTCTACCCCTGGGCCGTCAGGCTGCTCAACCACCACACATAATAATAACTGTAACCATTCTCACACATACACACACTTTTAATGCACTTTATATACTATTTTGATTGTATGTTGTCTGTCCTATTGCCGTGTTTTTTAGTGTTATGTATTTGTCTGTATCTTTTGCACACCGGGACAGAGTTGCACTCTGACTCTCGTTATACTTTGTGTATAATGACAATAAAAGGCTTTAACTTTAACTTTATCTCCCACTTGTTTTAACACTTCTCAACATATTCCTGCACATTCTGTGTTTTGGTTCACTTCCTGCTTCACTGCACTCTCAACTCTGATGAAAACAGACTGAATGTTGGCTTTTGAAATCACCCATGGAGACAGGAAGTTGGATTGGATTTCAACAGAACATCAGCGGTTTTCAGTTTTCAGGTAATCATATGTTTTCCGTCAATGCAAGCATGTTTTCTGAGAAGTCTTGAAACACATGCTGATGCCAGTGTTGAGTAAAGGGTGGAGGGTTGCGCGTTGACACCTGAAATGACAGCTGACAGAGAGGGAAGAGCAGATTTAAAGGGGTTAGCGGGTGCGATGATTGGCTTGTGAGAGATGGTGGGAGATGATTGGCTAGCTGGGGAGTAACGCCCCGATCACTGATTGAGAGAGGAGAGAGTATTGAAATGACGTGTCACAGCCAGAGGATATTGGTCTTCCTGATTGAACTTGCGCTGAGCTTCATTAAACTTACCTCTGTCTGTTCTCTCTCCCAGGGTGTTCGGGCAAAAGAGTTCCCCCGGGCCCGCACACCTCTAAATATAGTTCCGGGAGGGAAACGGCAAGTGGTAGTCTCCAGGGGGGAGTTCGAAATTTTTGCACATAGATATATTTATTTAATGTATATTGTCATAGCTTTATTCATGTGTATATTATTGGTAAATTGGTGGGGAAATATTTAGTAAATGTGTATATAGTTGTAGTAAATCGTTTGGTTAGATAAAGATAATGGTATGTGCAGGGGCGGTTCTAGGGGGGGCCAGTGCCCCCTAACACTGACCTCTGACCCCCCTAAAAATGAAAAGTGAAAAAAATGTATGATTTATTACACGATTTATTGAATGACGTAATAGGCGGAAATAACGTTATTCGTCATTCTAGTCAGACCCATTAGAGCGGTGCACTCAGGACCCATTAGAGCGGTGCACTCACTTTCACTGTCCGGCTGAAGCGCGCGAAAAACAAACACTTTTCATCTCGGATCATCAGAGGCTGTTGCATCCAAGAAAGACTGAAACCTACGTTTCGAGAGACGACCACGATAATTGAAGGTGAGTTAAACTATTGTATCCGTGTAATTGTAGATGTAAAGTAGAGATGTAACTGTTCATTGCCTTTATTTTTATATAAATATTATATGGTGTTAAAAAAAAAATTGTACTATAACTTAAGCTGAAGCTAACAGTAATAACTATAAGATCTATCTGAAATAAATAAGTGCACTGAAACAAATACCAATAACTGTATTGCATTGTTTTCTTATGCGCAATTATTCATACTGTCTAGTTCTCTTTTTTGTCCTGCATTTCTTGTGCCCCCCTCAGAAAATAACTGGCCCCCCAGTGGCCCCCCCAGTCAAATTGGTCTAGAACCGCCACTGGGTATGTGCCAGCCAATGAAGGTCTGAGGCCTCCTATGAAAGGCAGTCAGTGTTGTTGTGTACTGTGTGGGTGATGGAGGACAGCATGTGGTCACCGTGGACGGACAAATACAACTGTGGAAAAACATCAACCTGCCTGTTGGTTATGTCTTCAGTGTCTAAGGTTTGGATCTATGACAATGTCAATAATAGAACAATACAGAGATACAGAGAAAGATTAAGTGATGCCTGACACATTGCTGTACGAACACTTTTCAATTTCCCCGCGTGTCGTTATGACAGAAAAGGCCAGAAAGACTTTAGAGCAGCGGGTCCCAACCTTTTTCAACTCAGGGCGCTTATGAATCAAAAACAATTGTGTGGCCCACATTCAACCATAAACAATACGGAGGCTGAATAAAGTTCTGATTGGTCGATTCAGAACATGTGACACGTTGTTAATCCAGTTGTACAGACCGCTGTCAAGGACTGTAATGACCGTTGCTAAGGAGGACTGAGAAAGAGAAAGGAAAGGAGGTTCAAATGAAAATGAAAATGTTTCCACATAAATCATTTTCAAATTATTTGGCGACAAATATTGAGTTTACATTTACACCCTTTAATATTTTTATTTGGGCTTTTAGCTGAAGACCGCACACAGTTAATAAATACAACTATTATTCTGGCTAAAATACATATTTTTAAAAGTCAATCAAGGAGTAAGTCATTTGGAGTGTTTGCAGAGTAGGAAACAATTATTGCCAAAAAGAAAAAATCAAAGAGTGGCTCAACAACACGCCATGAGATGGGAAATAATGAGCTCTAGCAAAGAGTGGGATTAAAGGAACAATACAGATGCTTGCCATGTTGTGTTTTTGTTGTCAACCTATTTTTGTTTGTGAAATGTTGAAGTGATCCTACTGACTGTATCTTTCTTTCTTCTGTGTTCGTCTGAGATGGGAATATCATCTCCTACATGTTATTGTTATGTCCATGTTTGTGTCTTTTTCCTGTACAAAATAATAATAATATATAAAATAATAATGTCATCTTCCAGCGAAGACTGAAAACTCATCTCTTTCGACTCCACTTCGAGCGGTAGAACTATTAACAGAGCACTTATATACTAATAAAGGGCTGGCTTATCTAAAGCCAGCTGAGTAGCACTTGAAATGTTTGGCTCTATGAAGCCTGATGTACTTTATGATTCTGTTTTCTTCAAGGTTGTATCTTGTTGGTCGAACGCACTTATTGAAAGTCTCTTTGGATAAAAGCGTCAGCTAAATTTAATGTAATGTAATGTAGTAATTTGTATTATTTGGCAGCCCACTTGCAATGCATTCACGGGCCACTAGAGGGCCACGGCCCACAGGTTTAGAGGAGTGACCTGTTTCAGTGCTAATGACTGAGTCTCCAATGAGCACATGACTGACTTGACTGATTGACATGTTGGAGGAATACTGCCTTTAAGCTTTGGATGTTCAAGCATGCAGCTGCTTCTGCTCGTTGGGGAGACCTAGAACATTTCATGGGAGGTAAACATATAGGACACACGGGTTCAGGTGCACTGAAATACAGTCGACATATTGCTTCACAGTGCACTCGGAAAGCACAAGCTCTGTGAGTTGTAATTACAGCAATACTGAAATTAAATTGAAGGCAAATAATCCCCGCATGGTTCATATAAAATAATTAAGGAAACAAAACAAAGACGTTTTACTTTCCACTTCAACATGGTTAATGCTGTTATGGGAGAGGGCGGCGCTTTGTCACAGACCCCTCAACACCACAGGGACTATTCCATGTTTTAATCAGGTGCTAAGTGGCTCCACAGTGAGGCTGTACCTGGAAGAGCGAGGCCGCCGCGGTCTAATGAGGAACCACATTTATCTCTGGCTGGCTGCGAGTGTGAATATCAAAACCTCCACTCAAATAATCTCTCCTCGTCTTCTTCTCCTCCTCCTCCTCATCATCACCTCTTCCCTCCATTCAGCCTGGAGCTTCTCATTTCTGATGGAGGTACAGTGAGAAGACATTCAGGAGCCTGCTGCATGTTTGAACTGATAAGTGTGTGTGTGTGTGTGTGTGTGTGTGTGTGTGTGTGTGTGTGTGTGTGTGTGTGTGTGTGTGTGTGTGTGTGTGTGTGTGTGTGTGTGTGTGTGTGTGTGTGTGTGTGTGTGTGTGTGTGTGCGTGTGTGTGTGTAACAGCTTCGGCACTCATCATGTAAATGTGCTGATTAGCTACAACATGTTTGCGGTTGTTTTGACAGTCTGAAAATGAGAGCAGCAACTAAACGATTATTCCGCGCTCGTGTTGGAGAAATGAAATTAGATTTGAGATAAAAAGGGCTTCCCGCCTCGTCCCCTTCGCTATACAGTACATCTAGCATCTTCCATTAATCATCATTAATCAGGCGTCTCAACACCGCCCATTTAGATCTGTGTGTGTGTCCACAGCGAGATTATGAACTGGGGAGTTGAATCAGTTTGGTGCGATAAAGCAAATGCAATTTAAGTTAGCAGCATAATGTCAATTAAGGGATGCCCTTTGGAAAGAAGCTATTTGAATGCTGTGGTGTCTTTGTTCAAAGACTATGGATGGTTTATCGATGCATCATTGACAGGAAATGATAATGCGTTGACTAAAATATGCAACACATACATGTAATCTGACTAACTACACCACTGGGTATTTGTGAATATTACCATTTTGGTCACGAACGATATTGTGATGCTTCTCACAGCGATATCTCCATATGTACACGTGTTGCAGATAATCGTGCAGACCCCGTCTAACCTTTGCTAAACAGATTCATGTTCAGTAATGATGATGTCGACACAATAACCTCTGCTGAAATCTCACCAGATGGCCGGCCAAGATGCCCTTTCAGATCCTCTCTGTACGCTCAGGGTGTGTGTGTGTGTGTGTGTGTGTGTGTGTGTGTGTGTGTGTGTGTGTGTGTGTGTGTGTGTGTGTGTGTGTGTGTGTGTGTGTGTATGTTCAACATATCTCATCTTAATCTAGAGTGGGATAATGCAACGCCGAGTCACCTCACAATTTAAAAGATTAAGAAGAAGAATGATACTCTAATGAATATAGCTAGGCTAGCAGTTACCATTCGTTTCAAGTCTTTATGCTAAGCTAAGCTAACCGTCTGCTGGTTCATCTGCTTCTCTATAAGAAGGTTAATATAGATAAGTTAGTGTGAACTATTATTTTTAAGGTTTATTCCGGCACACATGAAGAAATTCAAATAATATCACTGCCTTGTTTGATAATGTCTTATTTGCATGTGTGTCCGAGTGTATGTATTTCAGTTTTATAAATTGAAAACAACTACTATAATGCAACCCAAACTTCACATCTTCCTAGTTTATGATTTTCCTTTTGTTTGTTTTATTGTTGATGTAATGATCCGTTACGCAGTATAATTACTAACAACAGAGAAAGAGGAACGTAGACATCCTATATTTCTCTTGGATTAAAAAGGAAACATTGAGTGAGCAGGTGAGGGCCGTGTGCAGAGCTCGTTGGGTTTTAACTTGTCAGAGTTAACCCCCCCCCCCCCCCCCCACCCCGGGGGAGAGACGGCTAACGGCATTTTCTCTGCAATTTGTTACAGAAGTGAGTTTACGTTCTGATTTAATAAGGCCCATCGGCATGGCCCCGAACAAGAATCAATCACCAGGAGCACGCGAGGCTCAACTGGACTGTTGCCTGGATCAGAGATGCAAGGACCCACGCACGCACGCACGCACGCACGCACGCTAGGGCTGCTCAATTACTCGTATTTTAATCGCGATTACGATTATGGCTTGCAACGATTACGAAAACAACGTAATCGAAATAAAACGATTATTTTTTTATTATTATTACTTTTTTTTCAGTTGGATTATACTTTAAGTTCAGGGTAATCGACTGTTAAATCAACGGTCCCCACAAGTATAGTCATGCTAGGACACACACACACACACACACACACACACACACACACACACACACACACACACACACACACACACACACACACACACACACACACACACACACACACACACACACACACACACACACACACACACACACACACACACACACACACACACACACACACACACACACACACACACACACTCGTAGCTAACGTGTGGAGCATTTGTTCCAGTCCATCTCCGTCTGATTGTTCGAGGCACATGAAGGAAGCCGTTCCACTTTAATAAAAGATGGCCTTCTTGCGAGTTGAATGAATGCAAATGTATTTAAACCAGTGAATCACATGCAGCCTGCAGACACGGGAGCCTGCAGGGCCGCACACCTCTCGTGTTCCACTTCTCATTACCGCCTGATACCTGGCGCCCGAGCTTCTGATGGAGCATTCATAATTGATTCTGATTTGACTCCCTCATTACCAATAAGTGACTGTGTTGGAGGGTGCCCATGCAGAGGGCGAGTCTCACTCACCTCACCGTGTCTCCGTCCTTCTGAGGGTACTTTCTTTTCTATCTGTCTCTCTCTTTGTCGCACACTCACTCAGGTACTTCCCTTTGTGCGTCTGAACAAACAAAACCGTGCCAGGTCTGTTTTGCAGACGGAGGCTCAACGGTAATGATTTCAAAACTGCCACGGTGACATTTGCAGAAGTATTACACTCTTCTATAAAAGACAAATAAACAGCCTGAAAAAGGGACTGTCGGAAAAATCAAGATGTGTTTCTCTGCTTGAGGGTGTGATGATTAAGATACAACACCTTCTTCGGAGCGAGTCCCTCTGGAGAACGGATGGGTATCGTGCCGTTAGCGGGTGACGGGGCCAGGGACCGGTGAAAACACCCCCCCTGCGCGATGAGACAACACGCTCCGTGGCCCTGACCTCGTCTAATGGCACCTCCGTCATATTCACCAAATGGAGCAATCACCAGTGGCTCAGAGACGGATACACAAAGCCATCAGATCTACAAGGGTGTGTCAGCTTACCCGACTACACCCGGGGCAAACAAGAAGGATTTCATCGCCGCCTCTCTTCCGTCGGGGCAAGGGCACCATCAGCTCAGATGTCATCGCACGTGATCGAGAGAATGGATGCCTTTGCCTCTTTCCTCCTCCTCCCCTTCCTCGCTTTTGTTATATGCATGAATGTGAATGAAGTCTTTTTCATCTGTACAGGAGGAAGGGGGGGGGGGGGGGGGGCATCAGAATTCAGCAACTGCCTCCAAGGAGAGCTGGTGTCAGCGATGGAAATGCAGTGCGGGACTCAGCAGGGATACATACCAAATAAACGTGTTGGAAACGGGACATTCATCGCCGGCTTTGTGAGACGTTTGTCTTTATGACAAAAGAGCGAGACATCCGTCAGTCTGTTCCGCAGGTGGCCCCAAGGAGCCTCTGATGGATCACCTGCACCTTGCTTTAGCTGGTCGTAGACCCCCCCCCCCCCCCCCCCCCCCCCCCGCAGCTCAATCTGCAGCCTCCTGGCGCCTTCATCCCGTCCACCTCTGCTAGGGTTTGGGTTATTTGTTTATAGTCCTCAACAGTAAATGGCGCAGCTTTAGCCAACATTGCTAATTTCCAGCTGTCGTCCAGATGATAAAAGACACCTTTATAAAACACATCAGCGTTAGTTATGAAAGAAAAGGACGAAAGACAAGTAGATGGAGGCGAAAGGATAAAAGAGAACAACACAAACACACGTTACTACATACATGTCATATAGCACATCATTTGTTCATTGATGTTGATGCGTGTTAATAAGGCAAGGCAAGGCAAGGCAGGGCAAGGCAGGGCAAGGCAGGGCAAGGCAGGGCAAGGCAGGGCAAGGCAGGGCAAGGAAAGGAAAGGCAAGGTAAGGCAAGGAAAGGAAAGGAAAGGAAAGGCAAGGCAAGGCAAGGAAAGGCAAGGAAAGGAAAGGCAAGGCAAGGCAAGGCAAGGAAAGGAAAGGCAAGGCAAGGCAAGGCAAGGAAAGGCAAGGCAAGGCAAGGCAAGGAAAGGCAAGTTTATTTATACAGCACTTTTCAACGCAAGGCAATTCAAAGTGCTTTACAAAAAAAAAAAAAATGAAAGACATTAAGCATTAAAAAAGAAAAGCTAATAAAATAAACATTAAGGAAAAATACATGGATAAAAGTTACAGTGCAGTTTAAGATATGAATAGTTCAATTAAAAGCAGCGACAAAAAGAAAAGTCTTCAACCTAAGGCAAAGTTTGACAAATACCTTTTTGTTTTCTAAATAAGTTTGGCTAACAGACTAAGACGTCACCAGAAAGCAAAGTGTTATTATAACTGGGCGACGGCCATAACCACAAAAAGCAAGACCCCAGTTGTGAAAAACACAAACTGAATTTTAATTGAGCTTTTAGGAACTGTTTTCTATTATTCGTATACCCAGCGTATTGGCTGATCATGTGGCGCTTGCTCTGATTGGCTGTGGACTGGTTTGCCAACATGAGGTATGTACACTGAGTGCAGAGCGAGCTGCAGCCCGACAGACCTCCACACGGTGCTTTCTGCGGTCGGAGACATTTGGCTGACGGACCCTGGAAGCGAACCCACTCCCACTTCGCAGCCGAGTGGCCCCGGCCGCCTTAATTGGTCCTGCGGTTCACAGTGGATGTGATTAATCACTGGCCAATTAGCCGGTGGCACCTGTGCCAACACGGAGGAGGAGAGCAACTCAAGCGAGAGTCACTACCACCGCTTCTCCAAAACAGTTTTAATGACTTTCCCACTTCATGTTTTATTTTTACGTCTTCAGTGCTCAGCGCGTACTGCAAAGGACTCCCTGCGAGCGGAATGGATCAATTATGCATGCCATTAAATATGTATATCTGTGCCTTTGTTTATTCGATTGGAGCACACTGATATTTCTTTCTCTCTCCTCCACAAAGGAAAGAGGCCTCTCATCCTCACTTTGTAGATGCGTGAGTTTTGCTGTCTTCTTTTGTGAACCGTACTATTTGCCTCCACACTTCCTTTGGCACCTCGGAGAATCCAGATCCTGTTCCAGCGATCCTCCTGGTCTCCTCGCAGCCGACTGATGATCCTGGATTACACGGCACGGAGAAAAGATGGTGGGAATCCTCCGTCCACACGGAGGGAGTCTACATGCTGGTTTGGGACGGTATCGACTCAAAGACGTGTGTTCGTGCCGGAGGTTAAGAGTGCATGATAGATTTCAGAGCACTGATGTAGCCCCAGTTCAAAGCCGGGCCTGGGTCTGTTCCTCACCAGAGGCTAGCGTTAGGCTTTCTGCTGAGGGGAGGCTGGTGCCAAACAGCCGGGCATCCTCTCAGTGGCATGTCTGGAGGTTCAGCACTGAAACTCTGTAAGGGACTTCATAGACCGCCACAGCTTCTCCCTGCTCAGATCTCCCAGACTTCCCTCTCTGCGAGCGTCAAGCGTTCCTCTTCAGCACTCACAACGAGAGCCATCTGTTTGAGCTCGTATGCAAACTAAAAGTCAAGAATAACTGACCGAATGCTACTTTTTAACGATGCAAATTGCTGATGCTCTTGTTGTCGGAGCTTCTGTTTATCTGAGGCGCGTTAATGTGATCTGAGCAGAGAGATTGGGCCCTGACCGCTGACCCTAAACACCGCAAAGCCACATGGAGACAGATCGGGCTATTAAAGCACCGTAATGGAGGGAGAGAAGTGACACCAATTAGATTAAATGTGAGAGATATTCACCAGGCCTTTTTCCCTCTTCTAATTTCTCTTGGCAGAGGACTGGATAACAGAGGATAATGATCTCATTATAGTACACACTTCTTCTGGCGTCTGAGAGGGGCGGGAGGCCATGACTGACAACACGGGAACATCGGTCAAACTCCGCGGAGGTAAAGGAAACAAACGTCTTGCATCTCAGCATCTCAGGGAATATCGTATCCAAGGCCAGAAAGCAGACCGTGGTGCAGCTTGTGCGCTTTGCATTATTGAACATCCCCATAGTTCCCACTGCATTAATTAAGCAGTTCACTTGGAGGTGCTATAAAACACGCCCTGATGAAGGTGGACAGACTGCATTACATCGCACTCTGGAGAGCCTTTACTATCGGCTGTCTAACCTGGGACGAAGCAGGAAGTAAAAGAGTTGCCAAAGTCACACACTCGCAGGTTTAGTCAGGGCCGCCCCTGGGCAACTTGGGGCCCCGAGCAACATTGTGAGATGAGCCCCCCCCCCCCCCCCCCAACCGACAGGAGTGAAAAATGTAGGCAACTTTGCAAATATAATTCCTGTTTATTATTATTATTATTATTATTATTATTATTATTATTATTATTATTATTATTATTATTATCAACACAGTTACTTTTTTATACAGTGAGGTAAATGGTAAATGTGCATGTATGTCGTTCAGTATGCGTTTACAGGTACGTCTGCATTTCCTGCCAAATACTAGCCTCAAAAAGATTAAAATATAATGAATGCAAATAAACTACTTCTACTAATAATAATAATAATCAATTCAATAATATAAATACTATATTATTTTATTATAATATAGTTGTAATATAGTCAAGACAAAACATGCTTATGACATGCTAAAAACTGATACTTCTTAAATCTGTATTGTAGTTCCCTCTGTCAGCAATGCACCAACAACTACACACACATTGCTATCAGTGTTTCTCTGTGTTGTGGTTGACATGACGATGACTGTTAGGAGTTAAGGGGAGAGGCTGAGCATCACCATGACGATGACTGTTAGGAGTTAAGGGGAGAGGCTGAGCATCACCATGAAATAAAAAATGAATAAAAGGGGGAAAAATGCTCCATGTTTTTTAGGCTGTAAGCTTTAACTGTTATGTAAGCCAATAGACAGACAGTGTATCTTCCTCCAGTACATTAGCGGATAAAAGGCATCACATACTTGAATGAATGGTAAATAAAGAATGCTGGAAATAACTGCATCTCCATTAGCCTGATGCTCTGCAGAGACTGCCTTCTTCATGTCGGGAATTGCAGCTGATGTTTTAATATGGCAATTGGCAATTTGACTTATACAACATTCGCAAGTTGTACATTTGACTCTAACCCACCTTCGAGTGATGCTTGAGTTTCTTCATGTTTTTTTTTTTTCCCTCTTGGTGAAACTGTCTTTTCACCGACATCTCTTCACCTGCACTAGTGGCCGTATCAAAGCCGTGATTGGTCAGATGTCGATTCATTGCAACGGTGTCGGGTTACAGACGTGCTCCCCTTGTCACCTCTCACTCTCGCGGGGGGGGGGGGGTGCGGAGAACTGAGCGGAGAACTGAGCACAGCAGCTGAGGCCCTCTGGGCGGGGCCCCCTGCAGCCCGCGTGATCGGCCTGTCGGGAGGGGCGGCCCTGGGTTTAGTAATAACTGAAGGTTGTCAGCAGTTCAAATCTTTAATTTGAGCTGAGGCTTTTTGCAGAGCGACACTCCCGATTGGTCTGCACCGGAAATATGGAAGCGACACCTTTTTAGTGTCATTAATCAAAGCCTACCTGCGAGAAAAGGCTCAGCTTCCGATCTCCGTGTGATATTCATTTGAAAAGACTAGATTTTAAGGGGGTAACGGCTACTTGGAAGTAAAATGAAAGCATTGATCCCTCTCTTAAAGCTGGCAGGTCAATACGAAGCACAGCGAGCACCACAATCTACTTCTAACTACATTTTTCTTTTAACAAATTGTGTTTTACAGAACGTGGAAGTATCATGAAGAGACGGACGCTGGGAAAAGGTCTCGTAAACTCTGTGCTTTGAGAAGAAAAATAACTAGTCCTAGTCCCAGCCAACCAATCAGAGGAGACTGGGCTCTGGTTTCTGACAGAGGGTGAAAAGAGGTGCTGCAGCACAGGCAGTAGCTTTTTGAACATGAAAGCATGGAGACATGTCACAGAGGCACAGAATAGACGTATCAACCTGAACATGTGCATAGTATGTCCTCTTTAAGTTTGTCTTTTCCACAATGTAGTATATTTTCTATTCCTATTGATTTGTGATGCTTAATTGTAACAGGATAAAGACTGACAACTAGCCTCTTCAGCCTCCTGCCTTCAGGGAGAAGGTTACGCAGCCTCCGCTCGAGCTCCACCAGGCCGAGGAACAGCTTCCTCCACCAGGCGGTCAGGATGCTGAACCCTCTCCCCTCCCTCCCCCTCTCTGACATCTCTCCCCTGACCTTTCCCCCCTGCCACAAATGGTCCTGGACCGTAACCCCCCACCCACACACACACAACCTTCCCTCATCCAGCACCAGTCACTTGTCTACCCATCTCCGCTGCTACTGCACTGAAACTGTACTTTGAACATTTTTCTATTTTGCACAAAGAATACTTGCATTAATGTTAATTCATGTTCTGTGGACTGTGTTATTAAATATATTATTTACCAGTACTTATTCAAACTATTACTTAGTCGTATACCCCGTTTATCTAGGCCCTTTTTTGTTTTATGTATATATTAGTGCTGTCAAAATTATGGCGTTAACGGCGGTAATTCATTTTTTGAATTAATTGCGTTAAAATATTTAACGCATTTATCGCATGTGCAGAATGGCCCGCCCCATACGTGCCACCAGTGGCAGCGCCAGGGTATGTCTGGGGTAGGCTACACCCATACCAAGAAATGGCTTAGCCCCACCATGAGACATGATGTTAAAGTAAGCAAAATAAAGTCTGCCAACTCGCGCGGAGTAACTTGCACAGACAGCAGTTAGTAAGATTGATTTCAGTAGCCACGGTTTTGAAAACTTTTGTCACGTAGTGATCGACTTCTCAATATAACATCTTTGATAATGTCTTCTGGCCAATCAGAATCAAGATAACGGCGTGGTGTTGTTGCAGGAAGTCCGGACGGAGAATACTCTTGCTGTAGTACAGGGGTGCACATAACTAACTGGTACGCAGGTTATGGCGTAATCTGAAATGCGTACCGTCACTTGTGTCACAAAGCGCATTTGCGTACCGACGTACTTGTGAAGCTTTTCCAGAAGGCGGTTCGATCACCGGACGACAGAGTCGGTCTCCGTGTGCACAGACAGGGCTGCTGTTAACGTCGGTCTGTACAACGGAACTGTGCCAAAACTACGCCAACCGGCTGCGGAGGGAGACTCCCCTCATCACTGGAGAACTGCGCTAAAACAGCTGATCACAACGTTCACACGCTGTGGTCACGAAGTACTCCACTAGCCCCCCCCCCCCCCCCCCCCCCCCGACTTTCCTGAAGTACTCCCCCGTTGATAGAATACAACACGTAATGAATTAAGACCCCACGGTTTGATGATTGATAGGTGTGTGGGCTGTCTTTCATTTTGACACGCAGAACAATGTTATAATAAACATAGATACTGTGTTAAATGGATATATCCGCCTGCTTTCATTTATCTTTCCATTCCCAACAATATACATAAAGAAATGGCATATTTTGGACATAGTTCGAATGGTGATTAATCATGATTAATTAATTTTTAAGCTGTGATTAATCTGATTAAAAATGTTAATCGTTTGACAGCCCTAGTATATATATGTCACACTGTGGGACTGCGGGAAACGGTATCTTGAGATTTCTGTATGTATAACACATGTTGACAATAAAGCTGACTTTGACTTAAGCTAACCCTGCTACATCTCTACAGTTTGATGTTGATGAATATACATCGCCCCGTTCAAAAACCATAAATATCTCGGCCCCAAACTTCAAACTATCCTGTTTGTTAGAGGACCAAACGTCCTGCCTTGAAGCCATATGGTCTGACATCATATATTCAATGCAATCTTTATTTCAGACTCAAGGTCCATATCACATACAAAATGACAAGATACACTTCAATAAATAAGATTAAAAAGCGTAGGCTGTTGCCCCAACGTCTCCAAATCATGGAAGAGAACCGGGTAGAACTCTTCACGGGGTTAATTAAAATCGAGATAACATGATTGTCAGAGTCTTCCAGGCGACACACAGGTAGTTAGGGTATATAAACTCTCTTCCGGCCTTGTAGAGAAGTGCCTCGCTCTCCGGGGCACACGCACTGCGACCTTTGCGTTCACAGAGT
This sequence comes from Pseudochaenichthys georgianus, assembly GCF_902827115.2. Lineage (NCBI taxonomy): Eukaryota > Metazoa > Chordata > Actinopteri > Perciformes > Channichthyidae > Pseudochaenichthys > Pseudochaenichthys georgianus. The sequence continues at coordinate 25,478 of NW_027263018.1, forward strand.
AGTTCGGACTTTGAAGCCGATGCCACAAGTTTGAAAGGCAGAAGTCACGAGTCGCATTGTGTCTGATGTGTGAGTGTGTTACTGTGGTCGATCTGCTCTCATAAGAAGCAGTGTGTGTGTGTGTGTGTGTGTGTGTGTGTGTGTGTGTGTGTGTGTGTGTGTGTGTCGCCCGCCTCCCAGCAGACACACACACTGTTGTTGAAACTCATTAGTGCTGAGAGGAGCACACACACATAAGTCAGCAGTGAAATCTACTTTTCTCGTTCCAGCTAACTCAGTGTGGACATGGGGGTCATAACGAGTACATCACTTATTTCAATGGCAAACATAAAACATTACATACTGGATATATTAAGGAGGAAAGTAAAGTCTTGCAGCAGCAGAGACAAATAGATTCAGAGAAAACCCTGAGTTCACTTTTCTGTTTGCTTCTTGCTGAATAAGAGTTTAATAAAAACTCTTGGATCAGAATACTCGGGTCAATACACTCCGGTTTGTTGACAAGTGAATGATGCTGCACAACGAAATTGAAATTCTGCTTCCATACAAAATAAAAGATGGGTATATTTTTTGTTTTATGATATCTTGCTGATGTTCAAGAAGTCTTATTATTTGTAAACGTTGGATTCTGCACAACTTAAAGGGGACCTATCATGCAAAATGCACTTTGTGAGGCAGCGTCAGAAAATAAAACCCTCTCTCTTTTCCTCCGTACCCAAATCTTTTGAAAACGGGTGAGCAACGAGCGGATACAGATGTCCATCCGCTGTGACGGCAGCGGACCCGCAGAAAGTCGCAATCAGAAACAATGCTTGACGTGTTTTGGACGTAATCTCGTCTTTGTTTACGTTAGCAAGCCTCGCTAACACTCAGAGCTAACCTGTGCTGGAGAGCACGTGTTTAAAAAGCAGGAAATAAAAAAGGAACTCACCTTTGAGCTCCATGCTGTTTCAGAAATAATCCTTGACGTGGTTTAAACAGGATGGCGTTTTATCACAGCAGAATTTAACTTTATCTCCGGTAGAATTCTGATCAGGCATTAGCTCCGCCTCCTCTTTTTTTTTTCAAGCTAAGGACCCAAGATCCGCGTTTGGCTACAACGGGGGATCTGTTTGGTATTGAAGCAAAAAACTTCACAGACATGCTTTATATAGGTATGGCCCTACAATATATGTTTTAAATATAGCATGATAGGTCCACTTTAAACTTGTGTTGGCTCAATTATAAGTATTTCAAAGTGTAGATAAACCCTACAACCCCCAAAAATAGACATTTGTATATCAATGACTCCCTCTCAGTACCCTTTAATCTTGATGAAGCTCTTCTGGCATGCCTCTGTGGTGAATGACAGTTACAAACTAAATAAAGTCTAGATAAATTGAAGTAAATGCATTTAAACATCGCAAAGCTATATGAAAACTTGCCTGGATACAGTTTTCTTTCTCATATTTGACTTGTAGGAAGATTGTTAAAGCTCAGATTGGAGGGATTTTGTTTTGGATAATTGTTGACTCTAAGCTTTCTGTAATTACTTGTTATACCCGTTTATTAATGCTAAGTTGAATCTGTAATAACCATCCCCACATTGCTAAAACGGCTTAAAGGTTCAGGTTCATTTTTAGGTTTTTTGATGTAACTTTACTACTTTTCCATCAATTCAAAGTGTAAACAACGAGTTTGAAACCAACCTGTAATCGAGGAAACAAAACTCCACATTTAAGGTCGAAAATAAAGTGTGTCGAAATAAATCTGAACCTTTTTGACCCAAAGAGCCATTTTTCCACCAATTTATTTCGTCTGGAGCCGCAACACACATTTGACAGCTTGATAGCTTATAAAGTTGTATATATTGTTACATCATAGACAAAAACTACCGTTTGTTTGCATGTATTATTTATTACATTATAGAAAACTGTTTACCTCTAACGGCCCGTCCACACAGCGGCGTGCGTTGACGCTTCCCCATTCACTTTGAATGGGGTGACGTCACTTTTAGCAGAAATGCATTGTGGGAAGCGACGTGGAGCTTTGCTGGCGTGGCTCGCTGAAAAAGTTGAGCAATGTTCAACTTTTGACGCCTCGGCAGAAGTGTCAGCCAATCGAATCATATGCCAGTACAAGCTCTAGCCAATCAAACCGCTGCTTGTGTGTCCGGGGCGGGAGATTCATGTGATTGGTTGTTGGTCGAGTTTCAGACACGCCCGCCGGCAAGCGTCAACGCACGCCGCTGTGTGGACGGGCCGTTACAATAAACAAAGAACTCTTATAAGGAGAATACAAAAAAAAATACACAGGCCAACTTTAAAATAAATCAACACTTGGGGAGTCCTCTCCACATTTAAAGAAAATGAATATAATTAAAATGGGCCCACTTTGAAATAAATCAAACATATAGCTGCATCCTGAAAATAGTTAACTGATTGAATTATGACTGAAGATCGCCAGCTGTCTTCCTCTCCCGTGTTTCCCCTCGATACGTAAAGGCTGCAGCACCTTCACCACTTCTCTCCACATATGTGAAAGCAGATAACTCTGTCCACGCAGAATCAAACCCTCTGTTCCTCCCATACTGTCCTTGTCTTTGATGTATCCATAGTTCGCTCGTCGAGCCGGGGCTCAGGTTACTGGCCTGTGAGAAAAGGCGCTCGCGCGGGACCGTAGCAGGATATGACGTATATTTTAGTTGACCTAATTAAAACCGTTTTGTTTTTTATTTATGTGTCACAGTATCACCTCAAGATACAAGATACGAAACATTTTCAACCGTGGCAACAAAATATAAAAAGTCCTACAAATACTTTTATTTTATTTCCTTCTTATTTGTGTCTAAGCTCAAGGGAGCCAGAGCAGAGGGCTTAACGGGCCGCGGGTTGCCGACCCCTGTGCTAACCCGACTTAAAGTATAAATGCTTTGTTTATCTAATTTATCCATTTGTTGTTTACACATTTACATTTATTCAACTTTAATTCTTCAACAAGTGCAGCCGTCCACTTCAAACACAAAGGCCTGACTTTGATCGGCACAAGAATAAAAGTGCAAATACAAGATTCTCATTTCTTTCAGTGGCTCAATTTGCGGTATTCAATCAGTTGTTCTTTCCTGCCTTCAGTCTCAGAGAGTGCTCCTATTATTAGGAAGTCACTGCTTCATTCATTTGCTTTACACTCTCATGCCTTTCTTCCCTTTTCTGCGGCGCTTTCTCCCTCACGTCTTTCACACTGACAGCGAGAAAGGGGATAAGTACACGGCTGCAGTTGGTTTCAGCGCTCCAACATCATGCTAATCATGGCAGGGGAGAGATGATGGTAGGGCAGGAGAAATATGATTCAGACCTAATCTCAGGACTTTCTGTGGCAGTTTACCGGGGAGTTATTGTGCCTCGAGGGCGGACTTGGCTTCCAGTTCTCTCCCTCTCCTTCATCACAGTCTGCAGTGTGTGTGCGCGCGCGTGTGTGTGTGTGTGTTCACATATGGGGCTTGCCCTCTTGTGAGACATCAATGTGTGCAAGTGCAACCTTTTGCGTGTTTTTAAGGCCGTTAAAACTCCTGTTTTTGCACACAAATAAACGCCTAACAGTATTGTTGGTGGCATTGAAGGTAATGTGCAAAATGTACGCTTTTTCAAAACTTTGCAACGACATCTGGAAACCTTGGAAATGTCATAAGGTTGACATTGTCATAAGGAAATGTCAAAAGATGAGGCTTTGGAAATAAAAGATTTCAGACCACTTAAAAATAAAATAAAAAACATTTATTTTTTATTTAAAAAGCAGAGGCTGAATCCTCTTAGAGTTGAAGGTATGAGAGACCTCGGATAATCGGAGCACTTCATCTGCCGCTGCCCTTGCCACGGGGAACGGGCTGAATGCAATTGCCACGGATAATAATGACTTTCTCCAACAATGAATGAAAGGAGTTCAAAGAAGAAAAAATAACACGTGGCTTTCCCAGGCTTTAATCAAAGCGGGGAAATAACCACATGTGTTTCAGAGAATTCACCTCCACATGATTGGCCAGATGTCACAACCTCCTCCTCTAGTTTGTGTGCAAACAACAGCAAGATAACACTCTAATCTGTCGGGCAAGAGTACGAATATTATTGCTTAACATATTATTCCTGCAATTAAACAACTTGGGCAATGTCTGGATCGAAATAGGAGAAGAAAGAAGGAGATTGTTGTACGGACATTTGAAACGTCATCACAATGATATCAATAATATAGTATACATGCTACACTTATTTTTAACAATACTGATGGATGGACTTTTATTAATCCACGTGGGGATAATGTTTTCTCTGCATTTGAATTTTGAACAGGGAGCAGTGTGGGGAACGGTGCCTTGCTCAGTGACACCTCGGTAGCACTTGAACTGGTGACCTTCCAGTTGCCAAGCCAAGTCCCTATCGACCTCGCCACCACCGCCCATAATATTGTCACTGGTACTGGATGTGTGTTTGGTAAATTGCAATTTGAAACGTCATCCCAATGATATCAATAATAGTCTGTGCTTAATCAAAGTTTTAACACTAGCATCGCCAGAGGTCGCTGTATACCTAAAACCGCCAACGGGTAAAATGTACCCGCTATTGATTTGCAAGGTACAATGTTCTTTTATTGATCATACAGAACAGTGTGTTTTGAATCTGTGGACTCTCAGCTTTTCATATGATGTAGTTTGTGCAGATAACATGAAGTATAAAATATCGCTAAGAGTGCTGATTTAAATGCTTGGTGTTAGACTTGTGTTTTGTTTAGGTACAAATCTCTCTCTCTATCTATCTGTATCTATCTATCTATCTATCTATCTATCTATCTATCTATCTATCTATCTATCTATCTGTAATGTTCTGTTCTATGGACATATTTGTCTACATAAACAGACTACGCGGACTACTTCTCTCATTCCGAGTGTCCATCTTTATTCAACTGGCACGTAACCTGCACACATGCATTACGTCCTCAACGTGAGCTCAGTCATCCAAGATCTTGTATTCTCCAAGATGTTACATTATCTATAACTATCTATCTGTCTATCTCTCTCTCTATCCATCTATCAATATATCTATCTATCTCTCAATCTATCTCTCTATCTATAAGGAACCGCAGTAGACAAAAGGCGTTGCTATAGCAACACGTCATGTTTACGCTGCATTTTCTATGAGGTAAATAGTACCCGCTGGCGGATATGGGTATAAATGGCACTTTTTTTGGCGATTTTTTTAATCTGACTTCATATTGACAATTGTCAACACAAACAGAGGGTGCTACACAACACACTTTCAGGAAAAGTCACGGACTGGGAGACTTTAATATGTTATTGAAAAAAAGTTACATACAATCAAAAAACAGCTGCGGTTCTAGTTTAAAGACTTGTATTTTGTGGGGAAATGTATACATGTGTGGTGTTGGAAAGAAATGCATGTATGCTTCCACTTTTCACCTGGCTCCTATCACAATATGTGTACACGCTTAAAGAAAATACTGTTACTGGTACAGGATGTGTATTTTATAAATTGCAATATGTGCAATTTCAATCTTTAATGTTTCATGCATGCATCTTAATTAGTATGTAGCTATGTTGGCTCTTTCCTTTAGACCCAGCTAAAGCGTCAACAAAGCTGTGATACTGCGAGCACCTTCTGTTCCTGCATGGTTCCCTGTCTCACTCTTTTGCAACTTCAAGAAACTAGCATGGTTCGACAAAAAGCCGTTTTCACCGCACTTAAGCGAACAAGTGCTCCTGGATTAGGCGTGTGAGTCAGTGTGACAGGCCGACATGTAGTTTGTGCCAATGTCTCTGATTTCTTTGCCCTTTCCGTGCCATACAACTCATGGTAAACATCCGACCTGGGAGCAAAGGAGGAAGCTGGTGCTAAACTTGGTCATGTGAGTAATTTTTTTGAGCCCTACTTCTGTGTTCTTCTTTAACGGTGGGGTCGGTACGTTTGAGAAACCGGCTCGAGATACACCTTTTGTTATATTGCATGGAATGCTCTGAACATCCGATAGCAATGAATATCTGAAGTGCTTTGACAATAAATACATTAAAACATGTCATCTGTGGAAGCCGTAGAAAGCACGACCAATCATCTGAGCCGGCTAAAGTAACTGGACGGCCTACCTGCCTGCCAGCCTTCCATCTGGGCACACACTTACCTCGTGCCCTCATTGGTCATGTGCGCGTCTGTGTGTTGGGGGAGGGGCTCTGTGAGGAAGTGGCAGATTTTCTCTGGTTCTGTATTTTCAAATTCTAGCGCACTCGAGCTGGTTTCTCCAAAATTACCTACCGCACCTTTAACTGCCGTGTTAAAGAGAGCTTGCAGTGTAATGGACGTCATCAGGAGACAAAGGCCACAACAGCTGATCCAGAGTCAGTCCTTCAGAATCACCCTCAACCATCTGTCTCTCCTTTTTTATTTGTCAGCGTCTGTATCTCCGGATGCCAGCTTCCCAAATGGAAAAACAGGGCCATAGTGTCTGGGTTGAGAAGGTAAAATAGAGTGAGAGGACATTACTGTGAAGAGTCCCAAGGATACATTAAAAAAATATGGTGGTGTGGGGGGGGTTATCCATCTCATTTCCCTGTTGAGGGCCTCTATGCATTTTCTGAATGATGCTGGAAGCAGATTCTCTCTCTTCAATCGTCCCTCGGTGAATGTGCTCTGAAGACGGCCATAATAAGAGGGGCGGGATCGGAGAGCCATCAAGTCCTCTGGAGTGCATTGATAAGGAGCTGTGTGTGTGTGTGTGTGAGTGTGTGTGTGTGTGTGTGTGTGTGTGTGTGTGTGTGTGTGTGTGTGTGTGTGTGTGTGTGTGTGTGTGTGTGTGTGTGTGTGTGTGTGTGTGTGTGTGTGTGTGTGTGTGTGTGTGTTCAGGATGGTTTTGGACACCACCACATTTCTACTTCTCCACTTCCTTCTTAATTGTTTCCTAAATGTTAAATACTAAAATATTTCCACAACGAGCTGATTAAGCATCTTATGTTCGTTCTGCAAAACCATATTGACTTTGTCAGTTCCTAGATCTGCTGTTTGTCACTTTTTAATTTCTCTATTTATCGCCTATATTGGCAAATTATGTCATGTCACTAAATAAGATGTTCACAACATGATTATCGTTGGCAAAATAAGTCACAACAACGATATTAACGGGTAAAAAGTGTGATTTTTTTCTAGATTGTTTGTGTCTTGTGCTGATTTGCTTGTCTTTACTTTGCTAATTCCTAAGAGACTAATCCATCCATCCATCTTCTCCGCTTATCCGGGGTCGGGTCTCGGGGGTATCAGTTCCAGCAGAGAGCCCCAAACTTCCTGTCCCCTCATCAACCAGCTCTGACTGGGGGGTCCCAAGGCGCTCCCAGGCCAGCGAAGAGATATAGTCCCTCCACCTGGTCCTAGGTCTACCCCTCGGTCTCCTCCCAGCTGGACGTGCCTGGAACACCTCCCTAGGGAGGCGCCCAGGTGGCATCCTAACTAGGTGCCCGAACCACCTCAACTGGCTCCTTTCGACGCGAAGGAGGAGCGGCTCAACTCATGTGTCTCCTGTGTTGTGATTGGTTCCCCCTGTTCTCTCACCTTGTGTGTACAGTATCGTGTTAGTCCCCACCTGTCCAGCGCCCCTTTGCTCTCGCCTGCTCCATGGGCATATCCCGTGTTCTCATGCTCCTGATGTCTGCTGATTTTGTGTTTTCTTGTTTTGTTCCTGCTAAAACCAGTAAAGTCTTTATATTTTAATACCACCTGAGTCTGAGTCTGAGTTGAGCATTTGAGTTCATGCCACTAAGTTCACCTCTTGACACTCAGCTCCCTTTTCGTCACACGGTGCGGTAAAGCGACTGCAGTCCCGCTCCCGCTGCTCCGACTCTCCGGCCCATCTCACGCTCCATTGTTCCCTCACTCGAGAACAAGACCCCGAGATACTTGAACTCCTTCACTTGGGGTAAGGACTCATTCCCTACTTGGAGTGGACAGTCCATCGGTTTCCTGCTGAGAACCATGGCCTCAGATCTGGAGGTGCTGATCCTCATCCCAGCCGCTTCACACTCGGTGGTGAACCGATCCAGTGAGTGCTGCAGGTCGCAGACCGATGAAGCCATCAGAACCACATCAGAACCACATCAGAACCACATCAGAACCACATCAGAACCACATCAGAACCACATCATCTGCAACAAGCAGTGGTGCAATCCTTAGTCCACCGAACTGCAGACCCCCCCCCCACGACTTAATGCTCAGTTTAACTTCCTTACTTTCTGTAAAGCAGTTTCTCTTCAAGGCACCTCTCTTCATTACGCTATCAGTCAAGGTGTACAGGTACAACAAGCTTGTTCAATTGGTTAAAAAGATTATGTCTTCTAAGTATTTACTCAAGTCTGTGGTCGCATATTTGCTTTCTAAACCTCATATGATGGTGTTGACAAATAACTTAGTAAATTAGTATCTGTAAAACTGAGTTCCTCCAAAGCGAAACATGCAAAAGGACCTCTTTTAATCTTGTGTTTACCACATCTTTGGATCAGAAGAGTTTTTGATTCTGCTAAATTATTCAATTCAGCCCTATACATTTCATCTGATAACATTATCAATCAAAGTGTGTACATGTCAAAAGCTTGTTAAGTTAGTGTGTGTGTGTGTGTGTGTGTGTGTGTGTGTGTGTGTGTGTGTGTGTGTGTGTGTGTGTGTGTGTGTGTGTGTGTGTGTGTGTGTGTGTGTGTGTGTGTGGTCTAGCATTACTATACTTGTGGGGACCTAAATCTGTTTACATAGTCACGTGTGGGGACTGGCTTCCCTTATGGGGACAAAATAGAATCATTAATTTTAGGGTGAAGACTTGGTTAAGTTAAGGGTCAGGATAAGTCTCCAGGAAATGCATGTAAGTCAATGTAATGTCCCCTGAAGGAATGTATACATGGTATGTGTGTGTGTGTGTGTGTGTGTGTGTGTGTGTGTGTGTGTGTGTGTGTGTGTGTGTGTGTGTGTGTGTGTGTGTGTGGGTTTGCACTTCTCTTCTCCTGCTTATCGACCTGCAGCTTCTTCAAAAGTTTTCCCAACTATCTCTTCTCACTTTTACATGTGGTGACGTGCTCGACATCAGCATTTTAACGTTGTTATTTTGCACATGTTAGCATGCTTTCGTTAGCATTTAGCCCAGAGCACCACAGTGTCTATACAGCCTCACATTTTTCTCATTTCTAATCTTCCATCGCCTCACAGCCTTCACTCTGCTGGAGTTTCTTTCACTGTGTTATTAAATAAAACAAACGCCATCGGCCTCACGCAAATTAAGAAACCCGCCCAAAAACTGAATTGCCTTTCGATTTAATGAAGACGATACAGCATTATCCGACAGGAAAACTACTCTTTAGTTCAAATTAATTTCAGTGTGACGGCCCCTAGGCCTTACGGTACGTCCACACAGCAGCTTCAGAAGAATCTTCCAACGCTTCTCTGCCCGTTGACTTTGAATGGGGATGACGTCACTTTGCCTCGCTTTTCGCCGAACTGCATTGTGGGGGAGCGAAGCGAAGATTTCCAGGATGTCCAGGATTTCCAGGATTCAAAAGTTGAGCAATGTTCAACTTTTGAAGCTGAGCTGGAAGCGCCAGCCAATCAAACACGTTTATGCAAATCTGACAGTACAAGCGCTAGCCAATCAAACCGCGTGTAAGCAGGGAGAACCAGACCGCAGTTCATTTCCTCATATTCCAAACGAGAAGTTACGGTAGCAAATCACCCGGTTCTTTACGACCAGAACTATTACCGGGATACAAACCGGAGGAACCAGCATGGAGGGAGGTGGCAGAGGCAGGGGGTGAAACTGGTAGGGTTTCGCCTGTTTGGGGAGTTTATATATTTATATATTGCTCGCATAAAATCCCCGGGGTTTTTTGCTTTGTATGTCGGGGGCGGGACATGCATGTGATTGGTTGTTGCTCGCAAAAAATCCCCAAGCTGTCAGACACGCCCAGCTCCAAGATGTTCAAGATTTTTGAAAAGCTGCTGTGTGGACGTACCGTTAGACCCAGGTCCCCGGTTAGCCACTCCCCAAATCAGGAGAGATTGCTGACACCTGATGTGGGCTGACTGCTCAGCTACAAGGTGCCTGAGCCGTCAGTCTCTCTCTCCTCTTGGGTTGCTTGGCTCGACTGGACCTTGGGTTGGGTGGTCTTTCTTTATATACTGATGCATGTTCACACACACACACACACACACACACACACACACACACACACACACACACACACACACACACACACACACACACACACACACACACACACACACACACACACACACACACACACACACACACACACACACACACACACACACACATTCCTGACTAACTGACTTCATAGTTCATTTCGTTTCTTTAAATAAATGCACTACAATTGATGAATCATGTGTGGTCTCCTTCCTTTGTCCGTCCTTGAGCCAGGGCGTGGGAAATGTTCCCTACTTTTCTGTCTCCCTCAGACACAATCACTCAACACAAAAACACGTTTCAACACGGAACAGTTCACTTTGTGGCAACCCTCGCCCACATGTCAACACGACGACTATCAGTTTGAGTCGACAGTAATCAGACAATCTAATAAAACCAAAACACAATGAATCACTTCACACGAGACGCTATCGTGACAGGACTTAGGCTTCTTGCATATCTAAATCCTCAGGGATCATCATTCATCATTTAGTCAATCTGCTGATGATTGTTTACTTCCTCTCATATTTCCTCCATGGTCGTCTGGTGACGGAGAGCATTAAGTTGGAACACTTTGAATTATCGCTTTACTAATTTCTAACACTGTAAGCGTTTTACGTTCCTACCACTATTTGAGCTTAAGGTACAAACTGTCCTGTCTTTTTACATCTTCATATCCCCTTCAGAACGGAGCAGTTAAATACACGGTGTAACATCCGCTGTGGATACCGTGGGTTTTATAATTCAGACAGAAAGCTTAAACCCGTGTTTGCTCGGGCGAAACAATCCACTAAAGCCCATTTAAAAGCATAATTTGTTTTCTTCCATGATAGATTAGCCGACACCCTATTCCTCTTTTTCAATAATTATTAATAAGGGTGCGATTGCAATGTTTCCCTCACAAATCATTCATTCCCATTAGATGTGCCGAGTATAATTAATGGTTTTTAATAAAGAGAAAGAGATCCCTCATAAGCCTGAGAAAAGGTGCCGAGTGAGGCTGCATTAAAACATATTGCGATGCTGAGGAAGAGGGAAACAGTCATTTATCACGCCATGGCAATGTCCGTGCTTCAGCGTGTGTGTGTGTGTGTGTGTGTGTGTGTGTGTGTGTGTGTGTGTGTGTGTGTGTGTGTGTGTGTGTGTGTGTGTGTGTGTGTGTGTGTGTGTGTGTGTGTGTGTGTGTGTGTGTGTGTGTGTGTGCGTGTGTGTGTGTTCCCTTCCCGTGGTATCTGATTTCTGGCGGTGGTTATCTCTGATGTAGCTCCTCATTACCGTGTAATTGTCCCGGTGATACAATGCTCGTGGTGTGGCTAAATGACTCCGTCCACACACACCGCGAGAGACTTTGCACCGCGAAGCTATTACTGTCAGACCCTCGTGCAGAAACACGCGACGTGGCGCCTGAGGAACGTGTGAAGAGGAGACGCCACGGAGGACGGAGAGCTGTCACGTTGACTCTCATAGCTTCAACCGCTTCAGAATCCTCTTCGTCAACGTGTTAATTAAAAGATCCTATCTTTAAATCTTTATTTTCATGTGCGGTTAGAAAGTTTTTCACCGCCTGGCAACTAAAGAAAGTTGATAGATTTAGATGGAGAGGTCGCAGTGGAAATCAATACATCTTCATTGAAGCTGCGGCAGAAACATTTTCTCCCTGACAGAGAAAGTATATGTGGCCTCCTCTTTCTCAGTCGCTACGTGTTCCAACCCCAGCCCTTGACACACTACCACACACATCTACCACGAGGCATCTGTGGAGAACACAACACACAGTCCTCAAGAAGAAGATGCCCTGCTCTCCTGCCGCAGAAACAGCACCAGTGAGGGTTCATTGTTTTGACACATGATGGTCCCACAGTAACTCCACACATGTTTAAAAGTTAGCCTTTGTAACTCACGCTTACAGCTCCCCTATTATACTCATCAGTATATCACAGGTCTCAGATATATCCAGAGCCTGTCTCTGATTGGCTGAAACACCAGACAGATCATTGCAGCATTACCCATAATCCCCTCTGTTTCAGCCTTGTTTCCAAAGTGCTGATTCTCTGTCTGTTGCTTTAGATGAAAATAAGGAGCCCCTCCCCACGCCCCTCTGAGAGACATCTGGTTACAAAGAACTCAATGGAGCTCTAGAGGGGGGGGGGGGGGGGTACCTTGTTGCTGATTGGCTAATGGTTACACAAGACAACACATCGTTATGACATCACAAAGTGGCCAAAATCTGGGGGGTTAGGGTTGGGGGGGTGCTAGTGACTTATCCGACCGGCCCACATCGTCCCGGCCCATCGGGATTCGTCCGATGTCCAGTCCGCCACTGTTCCCAACTACTCACACACAGACACATGGTTTCCATTTTAAACGCTGTTGCAATCTGAAGTCATATCCAAAAAGCAAAACATGCGTTGTGTTCAGATTCAAAAGGCAGAGTTATTATAACCCTAACTTGCTGATCCGACGCCTTCAAAGTAAAGGTATTGCATTTTGGCCTTTTTGTTTACCCTCAACTATGAAGCTGATCAGCTTAAGAATAAAAGTCCAACTGGAAGAATGTGACTTTAAGTTGTATTTTTGGCTTTTTATATCAAGTTACTAATTCACGTAAATAAGCAACAGCTGAGGAGAGATATACTTAGTCCATATTCAGCAACAAAGCCCAATTAAAACGATGTGTACTAAACTACCGGATCATAGTTATTGATGCGCCGCTTTATATCTGCAGCCGGTGAAGCACATGCATCATGGAACTAATGAAACACACAATGCCCGTGTGCTCTTGGCCTCGAGGAGATCTTTGAAACATGGAGATGGATTATAATTCTCACACACAATGCCTGAGTATTACCGGTCATCTGAATGCCCCCCCCCCCCCTCGGTGCTGCCCCCCCCCCCCTGAAAGAGCAGCTCCATCTGCAGCAGGTGCATTTCTAATGATGCTTTGAAGCCATATGTCAAATCTCATCGCTCGCTGAGTCGACTGACATTTCCGCTGATTGCTCAACAGCATCGCAAGAGGGTGGCGACGAGCCCCTAAGTACTGACAAAAACACTTACTTAAAACCACACGTGACAACCCTCCCACTGCAGGTCCGTAAGGCAGATGTAGATTACCCTGAGAGTGACATAGGTCATTTGAGAACATTACGGTGGGACACACAAGGCGTGTTTCACGGGGGAAACTGACACTAAAATCAGCGAGGAGAAAAGGGATCGCTTTTCATGCATTGTGCAATTTTAAGAGTTTTTCTATCATAGCATTTTTATACATTTTTTAAAACAACATTATTCCACTACATGTGTCTCTTTTCAGACGTAGACTCAGCCATTTCATAATGCCTCATTCGCATGTTTAAAGTGTCTTGTAATACAACATATATATAATGTTTTAATATCAGTTATGAAGTGGGGAATTTCATGGTAGTAACATATTTTTAACCGATTCGCTTTTTGCTCAAAATGTATGAATTTGACAAAACACGTCTTTTAACCCTCCTGTCGTCTTCGGGTCAAATCTGTTGGTATTTTTCGTGTCCTTTTCTATCTTTGGGTTTCCTGTTTTATTTTGTAAAGTGTTCACCCCCGTTTCCTGCCGGTTTGCTTTCTGTAGGGTTTCCCTCTCTGATTACCCGTTCACCTGGTACCTACGTGTGTTCTCCTCCCTCCTCACCTGGTACCTACGTGTGTTCTCCTCCCTCCCACCTGTCTCGTGTGTATGTGATTAGTCCTGGGTGTATTTGAGTTCTGGGTTTTCTGTCTCTCTTTGCCGGGTTGTCTTGTGTGAGAACTAAGTTCGTCGGTGAGTGTTCTGTTTGTCTTTGTCGATAAACGTATCATAGCCCTGACATAAAGGAGCTTTCAGTTATATCTGCATTTGGGTCCTACTGCCAACACAAACCGTAACTTTTTTGCTTTACATTTGATTACATTTAGGCTTCGTGATATCCTTCACAGGAGACATTTGAACATATACATTGCTGATCACCACTTCCATTGGATTGTGGATGATTTAGTCAACTTTGTAACACACACACACACACACACACACACACACACACACACACACACACACACACACACACACACACACACACACACACACACACACACACACACACACACACACACACACACACACACACACACACACACACACACACACACACACACACACGCAATACATGTTCTTTGTATATGTACTGCAGTTGTTCGTGTGTACAGTAGTCTGATACAGTACCGTTTGAAAGGGTGTTAAATGAAATGTGGTGATGGTTTCTGTATTAATGTAATAGCAGTTAAAACAGGACGGTGAACACCAAAGTAGGGGGGGGGGGGACGAAGACAACAGAAGGGTTAACGGGTTTGTCCTCCTCTCTGAGCAGAAAACCCTCCATGTTCAGGGCTTTGTTCATATATCATTTTTAGTCTGATTTAAAGCGCTTTTATTCCTAAAACATGGCAGGAATTGATTTTCTGTGGCAGTGCTTTCTGAGTGATACAAAGCGGCGTCCAGACCTGTCTGAAACTATCATGCCAACAAATCGAGACGATGTTGTTGTACCCTTGCTTTATCAAATGATCAGATTTCTGAAGATGTAAATTATCCTGTGACACAAGGTCATTTGAGAACACACGGCGTGTTTTACAGATTATATTATTCGTCTCATGTCGTCAGAAGAGAACTTCTGATTATTGCATCGACGACGCTCTTAAACTGCGCTTTTGTGTCGAATGGTCGCTCCACAGGCCCCACTCGTCTGGCGCAGTAACTAGTAATCAAAGCACTTGGGTTTGATGTGTGGGGCGCTGTCTAGTCACAGCCGGCCCATCAGAGTCAAGTGCAGCGGAGTGATTGCCTGCATCGTGGCAGTGATGGAGACAGAAGACGCCGGTTGTCCTTGTGCGGGAGACAAAACGACAACAACGGGGACGATAAAACCCTCAGCGGAGCCGCGTGTGTGTTCCAGAAGCCAAGGCCGTGTTTGGGGCGATGGTTTAAAACGCATGAGGAAGTGTGTGTGCAGCAGTATTTGAAACGGTGATGTCGGGATGTACCAACACTGTGAAGTTAAACAAGGGGTTTCGATGTTTCATGTATTGTGCTACTCTTTTGTAAATACTACCTTAAATGTTAAAAGTAAAGGATTTCTGATATCTGATCAACTTTAGGTACGATTTGGCCTCAATCGTGTTTTATCCCTTTTTACTTTACGTGGCTGTTTTGACTAGCTGCACCTTTTGAAGCCCTCTTTCTACTAATTTAAATTGTTGTCATCAAGTCATATTTAATGGCATTTGATTACCTTACCCAACATTGATTATAATTGATCAGGGTCTAAGTAAAGCCACTAGCCGTACAGAGAAGCTTTGGTGATTAGACACACTCGGGATAAGACTGGAAACGCACTTACGAGTTTATTAAATAATTATCTCAATTCTGTCAAGGGTGACTCAGAAGTAAGTCTAACAAATGATGTACTGTCGTTCACTAGATTACATAACATTTGTTTTACTGTTAAAGCTGCTTCATGTCAAATGCCAAATGTTTTCTTGTTTTGTGTCTATATCTCTCTCTCCCTGAGGTTTCTCCCATGTTCCTTTAAACTGTGGGGTTTCTCTGGACGTTTTTCCTTGTACGATGTGAGGGTCTGAGGACAGAGGGTCTGAGGACAGAGGGTCTGAGGACAGAGGGTCTGAGGACAGCGGGTCTAAGGACAGAGGGTCTAAGGACAGCGGGTCTAAGGACAGAGGGTATGAGGACAGAGGGTCTAAGGACAGAGGGTCTGAGGACAGAGGGTCTAAGGACAGTGGGTCTAAGGACAGAGGGTCTAAGGACAGAGGGTATGAGGACAGAGGGTCTGAGGACAGAGGGTCTGAGGACAGAGGGTCTAAGGACAGAGGGTCTGAGGACAGAGGGTCTAAGGACAGAGGGTCTGAGGACAGAGGGTCTGAGGACAGAGGGTCTGAGGACAGAGGGTATGAGGACAGAGGGTCTGAGGACAGAGGGTATGAGGACAGAGGGTCTAAGGACAGAGGGTCTGAGGACAGAGGGTCTGAGGACAGAGGGTCTGAGGACAGAGGGTCTGAGGACAGAGGGTTGGTTGCGGGGCCCTAAGCGGCCGCTTATGTCGCTTACTGGGTCGGGCCGGCTCTGTGTACACACTGATACCGGTTAGTAAAAACATGAATGAATGCTTTGACACGTCAGCAGACAGACGGCAGAGAAACATCTTTTAGAACGCGTGTGTTCTGAACGGATGGATCGGCTAAGCTAACCTGCTCCGTCCTGAAGACAGAAGCAAAGCCGCGATTGTATTCAGTTTCTGAACAGAGCTGTGAGGAGTTCATTAAAGAGATTCTCGCACACACGCACGCACGCACGCACACGCACACGCACACACACACTGCTGAATGATGTGTGCAGAGTCTGACCCTTGAAGGCTGTTTCTTCTGAAATGGAATATATTTGTTACATATTAATAGAATTTTAGATGTTTTGATTTGATTTTGTGAATGGGAGAAGTAGTAGATGGAAAACATACCAAGCACTAATTATTCAAAATAGAGTATTTTATATACGGTAATACTAAGGCCTATATGATGATATAATGTTTGACATTATTGATATTAGAAAGTCATTTGTTTTCCATGTCATTCGTGTGTTTGTCTTCTCAAAAAGTGAAGTTATTTATTTTCTCCAAATCCAAATTTTTCCCTCAGTGGCCTCTCGCCCTGAACACGTGACACCAGAGCCCACATGGCCTTGCCCCAATTCCAAGCCTGTACAATATGTTCCTGTTGGTGTTTAATTGATTGTTAAACTGTTCACACACACACACACACACACACACACACACACACACACACACACACACACACACACACACACACACACACACACACACACACACACACACACGCACACGCACACGTGTCCTATAGCTTAGCTGAATGCTAATACAGCGTCAGTGTTAGCGGTGTACTCTCCCCTGATTACCTCTAATCAGCTCTTTCTCACCTGGAGGACCGGCTACTGATTTTCTGTCAGCGGGAGAAGCCCCGTAATTATGCTGCCATTTGAAATTCCATCACTCTCCTCTCTGCAGCAGAAATAAGATGCACCTCATTGAAATGTATGTGGCCGGCTGCGGGGATATATTCCGGGGTAAACCTTGTCTCTTTAATTAAACACACGGTGGCCTTGGTGGATTGCCTGTGACACGGGGGTGATCGGGGCACTTAGAGGGCTGAGGTTCAGGTAAATATTCCTCTGCAGTCCCAGAGGGCAGCTGGGGGGGGGGGGGATATGTTTATGGAACTTGCATATTTAAAAACACGACGTAATAAGAACATTAACCCTGAAAAACAAGGCTACTTTTAGTGTATATCGATTGGTGTGGTCTTAATGTGTGCATATGTATACATGTGTCTGTTGATTGTGTGTATATACATATTTGTATATATATTTTTATATACATTTGTGATTTTCTTTATTCGGGATTGTGGGAAACCGTATTTCGATCTCTCCGTCTGTCAGATAAGATCAGAAGTACTTTCTTGATCCAAGTTGGGAAATGTTTGCGTTGCAGCAGCTTAAAAAGACAAGGCATCGTACGATACAAATTCAAGACGAGAAATAAACAAGAAAGTAATTTAACAAGGTATTATATATACATACATATACGACGGATGGAATATCAAATATTGAACAGATTATATAAATGTACAATGTGGTTTTATTCCAAGAGAAACAAACTGAAAGTTGACTTTTGACTAAATGAAAAGCTGATATGTATTCGTCGTCTTCGTCCTGAGGTGAAGGAACGAGGCTGCTCCCACATATCCACCACATATTAAACCTGTGGCAGATGATGAGGCCCGTCCTCTCTGATGTATGCAGATTACGACGAATGATACTGAGTCACGTTCCTCCAGGTCCCATTACTGGCATCCCACCAGCATTTACAAACCCCAAACAAAGCCCGAATCTAGCGAGACATGACGCTGCTCTTCTGTCGGGGAACAATACGTGCACTTTCATCTGGATTAACTCATTAATCTGCACCTTTTTATGATTAAAGAGGAACTGTGAAAAAACGAGGCAGCGGGGAGAGAGGAGATCAGTAATCCGACAAAGACAAAGTCCCGCCACCTTGACATTTCACTCCTGCTCAAATGCCAGAAGCGGTGAACTGAAGACAGGCGGGAGGAGAGAGGAAACACAAATAGAAATATTCTGAGGGGAGGCAAACATTTGAATTCACGTTGACGTGCCGCATATATTTATAGCAGGATTTGTTGATGGCGGGGAAAAGCACATCCGGTACTTTCTGTTATTTATCCGAACGATTGTGTTCTGAGTGTTTACAGTGTGTGTGTTTTCAAAAGGGGGATGAGGGGGGGGTGCCTTTGGCTTCTGAGTCACTCCCTTTTCCCTCTCGCTTCAATGCCTCTCACCTCTCACCTGCCCCATGGCCCCGCCTGCAGACTCCTTCCTCCTCCTCCTCTTCCTCCCTGACTGCTCACCTCACACATCACTACCCCTACAGAGCATCATAAAACCTGTTTATTTTTATAGGAGACATTTAATAAGATTTAACAACTGTTAGGGTAAAACTTGACACTAAAAACAGCTCAAAATAGAGATTTCTGCTCATGTTCATGTCAGGAGGAAATAGATTGCGTTTCATGACATGTCCTCTTTTATGAGAAGTGGAAAAAAAGCATTTAAAACAACATAAAGGTATTTATTGCACTATATTTGTCTATTTTCGGATGTAGATGTCTCCTCAAATCTGAAGTCAGCTTTACTTAATGCCTCATTTGCATATTTAAAGTGTCTTGTAATATATATAATGTTTTAATGTCAGTAATGAAGAAGGGACGTTTCATGGTATATTTGACCCTGTTTGCTTTTAGTACAAAATGTATTTGACAAAACATTTCTTTAAAGGCAGAAGTGTGTCCTCTGAGCAGAAAACCCTCATGTTCAATCAGGGCTTTGTTCATACATCATTTTCAGTCTGATTTAAATCGCTTTTATTCCAAAAACATGGCAGGAATTGATTTTCTAAGGTGTTTTCTGAGTGATGCGAAGCGGCATCCAGATCCCCTCTCTTAGACTAACATGATGCCAACGACTTGAGACGATATGTTGTACCCCTTGCTTTATCAAATCAGATGGATGCCCCCTTTAATGAGGCAGGACTGCTCCCTCTGACTCTGCACAGACCTGAAATGAAATCGCGTTGCGTCCTGGTGCTTTCAGGATGTCGAACATGTCCCCGTCTCGACTGATAAATGCCACGTGTCTCTCCTCCTGCCCGCATTGTTTTGCCAGCAGTGCTGCGTCTCTGTGAAAATGTGCATCTGCATCACCTGTCACTCAGGGGAGGAACGCCATGTGCCGTTTGATTGACACGAGGAGGGGGGGGGGGCATCTCTCACGCGGTTCAATGCGCCAAAATATGTGTGAACAGAAATGAGGACATGAAGGGAGAAACTGTGAAGGAGAGGAAGAAGAAATACTGATACAGATATGATATGTGTTTTAAGCTGGTCCCCTGTGTGTGTGTTTGTCTAACAGAGCGTGTGTGTGTGTGTGTGTGTGTGTGTGTGTGTGTGTGTGTGTGTGTGTGTGTGTGTTCCTGAGCGTAAACAGTGATGCTTTTGAATCAGTGCAAAGAAGACGAGCAAGATTCATATTTCTGGAGATTCCAGATGTTTCCCGGAGACGCTCGAACAGTTGAATTAGGACGGACAGTCCTGTTCTTCAACATTGTCCATCTCAGCTGTTTAGGCCTGGATGTACGAGGAGCCTTAACCCCGTCTACTGGCACCTAAACCCAGGACACCTCTTCTGAACTCTTCTGTGTCTTATGGAGCTATAAGGGACTCATGGCCAAACCACCTCGCTGACACAGAGTCCAGAGCCTCTTTAAGAAGAGGTTGAAGGGCTGTCTACTGATGACCGCGTGTGAGCTGTGAACCCTAACTTAACTTGATCGCATGTTGTTGATGATATTGGTGATGTTTTTAATGTTGTTAATGATGTCAGGATTTATGTCCTAAATGTTGCTGTATTATTGTTGTATTGTTTTAAGTGTCGGACCCCAGGAAGAGTAGCTTTGGTCGAGAGCAAAAGCTACTGGGGATCCTTAATAAACAAACATAAACCCAAGTGCAACCCGTGAAGTCAAAACTCTCAGAACATTGAGCAAATATTCACTTTTATATCGGTAAAAAAAAAGTCCAACCCCTCACTCTTTCCCTTGGTAAAACTCTTTAAAAAAATATATATATATAACAATAATGTAAAGGTGTCTGCTCTGGAAACTACAGGCTTCTAAGACGGTGGACCGAATGGTTTGATAATCCCAGAGAACAATTTGGGGGACACTGATGTGGTAAATACTTGATTGGAGTTCTTTCGAAGATGATACAAAAAAAGCCCCTTTACCAAAACGTACTGAAGTGCAGCTGCAACCTCCATGTACAAGGTCAACTCACAGCGCAAATATTCACTTACATACAGCGACATTTTCCAACACTTGTTCTTTCCGCGAACCATCATAAGCCGCGTTCACACTGCGGTACTTTTCCCACAAAGGTTCATGCGAACTTAGTTCATGATCGCGCCGATACTAAAAGTAGTTCATGAGAACCTTTTTACCCCCTCTCTTTTGTGAGAAAAGAGCTATATGTCTGATTGGCTGGCGGATTGCAAACCACGCCCCGTAAAACTCCCAAAAAGTTTTGTGAAGCCGCCATTTTATTATCCTCGCATTAGCATTATTAGCATTAGCCCAGCGCAGAAACGCAGAGAGACTAATTTATGGCAACACAAAATAAAACATGGGAGCGGTGGAGATGAGGAGGTGTCGGCGTTCTGGCGATTTACGCGGAAGGCTTCAGTAGAAGCTGCTGGGACTCCCAGCAGCTTCTACTGAAGCCTTCCCCAACTCCGGGGACTTCCGGCCGGGGACTCCGGGCGGCAGTATACGCCGTGAAGTTGCTTGCGGCCTGCCAGCAAACCCAAAGTAGAAGAAGAAGTGACGTCAGCGGCTTCATTTGCCTAATCCTCCCTCAGGGACTTATTCTGGTGTGAACACGATCTGTACTTAGTTCAGAAAAAGCAGTTTGTGCTTCCTGCAAATGTTAAGGGACATTTTAGGATTATACGTCCACCAATGAGCGTTACCCTACCAGATCCAGATCAACCAAACACGAGGCCTGCAGGAGGTGACGGGAAGTCCACAGGTGTGCTCTGACAGGTGTCAGACGGGAGGCGTGTGGTGCAGTGGGTTGTGCGTTGGTGTTCAAACCCCACTGCATGTCGTTGTGTCCCCGCAAGACACTTCACCCCATCTCCTGTGGGGACTGTCCGCAGTATTCAGTATGTGAGTCGCTTTGGATAAAAGCGTCTAACATGTGATGTAATGTAATGTGATGTGTCACGTGCAGGTCTTGGTCTCGATACAGGACCCTTTAACCCCCGGAGGTCAGACTGTTCACACAGATCCACGTCTTCTCCCCACAGACACAGCTTTGATGCAATCCTTCAGTGTCCTCTTTGGTCACTTTAACTTCTTGCAGGGCAACCGCTCTCTTAAACCAGGACACAAATCAAAGCTCCGCGCCCTTCTGATGTCGGGGAATATCGCTGCAGCTCTCTTTCGGGCACGTGGGAGATGCTCTGCTGCAGCAACGATAAGTGAGAACGATGTGTGTTGTAATTGAACCCATAAAGGAGAGGTTTTACTGTGTGTCACAATAGTTGTTGTTTATTCACCTTCAAATCATGTCACTTTCTGCAGCACAGCCAGGCGACCCGATCACAGCAGCTCAGCTCCTTCCGTGTTTTCACTTATTCAACAATGTCGGCATTCTTCGACGCCGAGCGGCGGTGTGTGTGTTCGTGAGAGGAACTCGCAAACCGGCTGAACTCACCAGAAAGAAAGGGTTCACCTTTGAAGGCAGCGAAGCTCCGTCTGAAAGTGCCTCCGACAGTCGCAGCACACCCCCCCCCCCCCCCCCACAAGATCTCTGAAAGAGCCCGAACTTGACAGTTTTGTGACTGTCTCCATGGAAACGGTGAGAGGCGCTCATTAGGGTAGTGCCAGGAAAATCTGTTTTTTCAGGGAGGAACAAAAACCCCCTGACTAAAAAAAAAAAAGCTGAGAACGGCATGATTTTTAAAGGAAGCTAAACGACGCGAAACAACAAAGGAGGGGAAGAAGAGCCAAACTTAATAAATGGAGGACAGCAGCGGACTGCGTTATTACACATATTTGCAGAGCTGCGGATGTGAAATGGGTTTTGACACATCAGAGATACTTTTGAAGGGCAGCCTCTCGTCTGGCATCGCCGTCATCTGTCTCCTTCACAATGTCTCTTCTCACTCTCTTTACACCTCGTAATATATTTCGCACCCACGTACAGATGTAACTGGCATGCACATCTTTACAAGACACTTTCCTCGCATTTAATAAATACCTCTGCACCGCGAGAAGTGTTGGGATATTAATGTCAGCTTAGAGACGGTAAGGGGACATGTCATGCAGGGTGAAAGCAACGAACTAATATCACAGGGGCACTTCCCATGTTAATCAATTGTTTTGTATTGCATGTTTTCTGAAATTGAATGTTTAAATATGCAAATGAGGGACTATCAATGCTCAAATTAGGAGAAATCTGCGAACACAAATAGACTTAGTCAAATAAACACCTGTATGTGGATGTTAGATCCTTTCTCTCCACTACTCTAAGGAAGACAAGTTATATATGTAAAAAAGCACACATTCTTTAATTTGACCTGTGCAAAAACATGTTCTTTTAGTCTGTAGTTTCTCACTTTAATGATGCCTGTGAAGCACTTGAAATGAGCAATCTCTAAAGCACATGTGTCAAACTCGAGGCCCGGGGGCCAAATCAGGGCCGTGGTGGATTTAATTTCGGCCCGCAGGATAATTTCTAATTCCTGTTAGATCTGGCCCGCCGGTATATTGCACCTTCACTCCATCCCGAGGGTCTCCTCAGCTCAGAGCCAAACATTGATGACCTTGCACCCGAGATGAGACGCCAAGTGTCTGAACTAGCATCTCAGAGCAGCACACTGACTTCAATGGATGCTTCCTTCTGCACTTTCTCTCTCACGACAGCAGGGCATGTTTGGTTTCTCTTTGAGGGGAATAGTTTTGTTGAAGCTGTTGTTGGCCTGTGGGGAAAGTACTCATAAGAAGTGACTCTGGAGAAGCTGCAGATCGAGCCATAAGAAATTAATGCAGCTGATTATTTAATGTTGTTTTTATAGGCGATCATTTAAGCTTTGTTAGTGTGAAGGAAATATTTAATGGGATCTGTTTGTGTCTCGTGATTCTCAGCTTTTCTGAGAAACTGTTATTTCAAAGATATGTTTTTCATGAAGTCGCCGATGCTCTTGCCTGTGACTGGAGGAGGGCGCAGGTCAAGAGGCGCTCTGCTTTCTCTGTGGGGGAAGTGCGGACATGCGCAGATGGCTTTAACAGACTAGTCCTTTGTTTTCAACATGTCTGGTATTGATTACCAGAGGCGGGGAAATAGGCCACGCCTTATGGATATACAGACCATGTATTTTGTTTTATGTCTTCAGAGATTGCAAGGCACATGAAAGTGACTATGCTGTGTAATCTCTCCGGCCGTTGGATCTCTCAATAAATCTTTGACATTCAGAATTCCTGCTCCTCCCGTGTCTCCCTGAGTCCTGACTTCCATTGCAACAGAAGTTTCCCTTACAGTTAGTTCCAGGTTTAATATGTGCAATAAGTTCATTTCAATAAGTTCTGCAATAAACATTGAACCAGTCCGCCCCTCCACTTATTTTTTTATTTTGGCCCACTGTGTGTTTGAGTTTGACACCCCTGCTCTAAAGTAACATTTTTGCTTCTAACTTTTCCAAAAGTCTCTTTATTTTTAACCAAATGTAGAGACCTAATATATTTTTTATATATATATATATTTTTGCCCTTTAGTGCCTTCAATCAAAAAGATTTAAATACATTGTAGTGAGGTGTCCAGGACAGTATTTGACGCAGAACAGGCACTGTGACCTATAGTCATGTATTTTCAAGAGAAATGGCGATTTTTGGCTTCTGATAATTAACTTCATCCCATTCTTGTGTCTGAAATGCGATCGAATGCAAATCACGCCGTGTTGTTTTATATTTATATCATTATCGCAGCAGAATATGCAATGCATTCAAATGCAGGAATCAATGGTTCTAAATAATGAATTAACGTTCTTTTTTATCTCCATCAAACGCCCCCAGGACTTGGAATAATGCGAAAACAGTGACTAAGCGTCGCCAGAGGAGGACGTGAGCAACAGCTTCCTCTTCATGAAATATTTCACTTATTTGTCGGAGTTCTCGTGCAGCAGATGAGATGTGAGAGAAATGCATTATCTTTCATTATCACGGCGTGTGCTGCAATAATCAAACGGGAAAGATTATACAAGAGGATGGCTTGATTGTGGATGAAATAAATATAAACAGAAAGAGGTCCAGCTGACTTCTGGGATTACGTGTTTTGTTTCCAGAAGCTAATAAATGACTTCCTGTCTCCGGAGGTTTCTAACCTTATATGCAAATGAGCTGTTGTAGCATTTATAACCATGACTCTGTTTATCACATATCATCAAACTGGGATTATCAATACTTTTAAAAGAGACTTCTGTTATTGCCTTTTCTGAAATATTTAAAATGAACACACTCATTAACGACTGCTTTCCACGCATCCTTCATCTTCACGCCTCGATGCGGAACAACATCATTAATGTTCAATTGAAAGTAAGTGAAAGGCTGAAACGTTTGCATTTTCCGCGTCCGGCTCAGGAAGCTTACTGCGGCGAAAAGGCCCCAGCATACCTCGTGGAAAGCTGGGAATTGAGACGTAGTATGCCAGGAAGAGAGGACTTTATTTATGGGAGCATCCGGAGTAAGCAAAAGGAAACATGGTAGCGATACCTGGGGACACAGTGCTGAACAGTGAGGGACCGGTCCCAGGACAGAGGCACTGCAGAAAGACGGAGAGGAAGAGCTGGATGTGGCTAATGAGCGCGTTATGCTAATGCTGCAGAACTGCAAAGTAAAATAAATGAAAAGTTGATTTTGTCAGATCAGGATGAATCTTCAAGCTCAGCCTTCAATATACTGATCCTACAAATCAGTGATGGAGTTACTAAGTACATCAAGTATTGTAATTAAGTGCAGATTTTAGGTGTACTTCTTTTAATGCTACTAAGCCCCCATTAACACGGGGCCGTTTGCGTTTACGCTGTAGTACATATGCCGGGCCTGTAAGTGGCGCTGCTGCCGCCACACAATACACCAAAAGCAGCGAAGAAGACCCCGGAGCATGGTTGCCATGGTTGCCCTTCTGTTTATTCTCCGCGGTGGACGGCGTGTGGTCCTGCTGTAAATCTCTCCGGTGGTCCCCCAGCAGATGACAAGCACCCACCTCTCCGCCTCTTCCAAGGGACGAGGGGGCCGCGCGGCAGAGTTTCCGCCGGTCAACATGTCCGTTCAAGTTTAAATCTTCCGGGCGAAATTAGAACAGTGCCGGTCAGAGGTCTGCTTTGTTATTTATTGAGCTTTAAAACAAATTGATAACGACTCTATATAATAATATAATAATAAAAAACTGAGCCTCTCTTTTCCTCGCCCTCTTCAGACAGCCCAGCAGCTGATCTCTGAGCAGGAGACGTGGGGAGAGGGAGACGTGGGGAGCGGGAGACGTGGGGAGAGGGAGACGTGGGGAGAGGGAGACGGCCCTATTGCATCGTTATCAGGACATAATCGTATAGAGGCGTACACACGGAGCTGTTTGACCCCAGACCGTTCCGTTGGCTATCCACCTTGGGACCCGTTATCGTTTGCGGGCTCCGTTTCTATCGTTTTGTTCCGGCCTCGTGAACGAAAGGGCTATACGCAAGAGAAACGGATACAACCCGTATCGTCCGGGTCTAAGAGGCCCTTTTATCGTTTTTTTGGGGTGTTTAGTGCATGTCAAGGCTTCTCTCTTTTGCATTGACTACTTACATGTATTACTATAAGTACATTTTGCAGATCAGGGTTTAAGTAGCATAATAAATGCAGTACTTTCTCTTGTACTTTTACAGTGTGGTATTATCCCTTTTACTTCATCTGAATACTTCCTCCGACACTTCTTACATTCGATATTAATTACTGTTAACACGGAGCAGTGAAGCTCTCACTATCAACACACACTCACTGCAGGAGAGGAAATACATGTATATACCGTGTGTAAAAGCGTGTGTGAGTGTGTTTCCCGTACATGGTATACAGTATGTTACGAGGGTGTGCGTGTACCACATGTGACTGTTCCTGGAAGGGGATGATACAGCGTGAGCATTTGGAAGGTTTCCACTCACTTAAAAGGAAAGAGAGTGATGCTGGGAGCCAAGAGAGGGTGTGTGTGTGTGTGTGTGTGTGTGTGTGTGTGTGTGTGTGTGTGTGTGTGTGTGTGTGTGTGTGTGTGTGTGTGTGTGTGTGTGTGTGTGTGTGTGCGCAGAGTGAAGGCTAAAGCAGGGATATTGAGTCCAAGAAAAGACAGAACCCCAATTTGGCTCCGCGCACCTGTCTCTTTTTTAGTATTTTGACATGGCCTCCACCTTTGATGGCATGCGGGGGGGGGGGGACACGCTCTCCCCCCCCCCCCCCCGCATGTTCCCTCCTGAGGACACATGACAGGGAGCAGAACAGCCAAACTCCACTTCCTGCCAACCCCCTTCCTGACTCTCCTCCCTGTCTATTTACATCGAGAGGCGGACCAAATATTTACTAATCTCCAGTGCTGAACTGTGAGTGGGGGGGTTATAGTATATGAGGCTTGACAGCAAATTAGTGGCTGCCCTGACACACGGCTCGACAGCTCCCCTCCCTCCACACTTTTATTATCACCCATGCTTGAATTATTCAGTGGCAGCCATTAGCATAACAGCACCCGTTTTATATTTAGCTCCCCCCGTGTTGACGGCATCAACATTTCACTCCAAATATTCCGCCAACATCCCCGAGAGCAATTAGCCACAAGAGGAGGGGTTCCATTCTGAAATCACAAGACGTCTAATGTCTGCCATAACAGAGAAGAAAGGGTCCATAATTCTGATTAGCAGGGCAAATGCTAATGGCATCCCCCCCGAAGAAGGGTATGTGCAGTAGCCAATCACCAGGCCTCATCTTTCACCATTAGCTGAACTGTGAAGGAACCCTCGTCTCGTCTCGCGGATCATTTCTCTTCCTGCGGAGAGAGCCGGACTGAAGCCACAACGAAAGCTCACAAAGCTCAAATGTTAATCAATTATAAGAGCAGTGACAGAAGAAGATCCTTTACTCAAGTCAGGTCTGAAAATGTAACTTAAGATAAGATAAAAAGTACTTTATTGATCCCAATTTGGGAAATGTTTGCAGCAGCATACAAAACGTAAGTATATGTATAGAAGTATTCCCAGCTAAATGTACTTAAGGTATCACAAGTAAAAGTACTCATTATGCACCATGGCTGTTTTAAAAGTATTACATATTATAGAATATTCAATGATTCCTTCTTTTAATTGCTTACAAATACATAGTTTGTTACTTTTCACACCATTTTAGGTGTTTTATTCATGTATTGGTATACTGTAGTATCGTACTGCATTGTATCATTAAAAAAAGTCATGTGTTTTATGTGTTAACAGCTGCCAGCTATAAGTGTTAAATAAGTGTAGTGGAGTAAAAAGTGGGAATACGACAAAGAAGTACTTAAGAACAGTACTTAAGTAAAGGTACTTATGTACTTCCCACCTCTGTACAAGTGAGAATATATGTGTGTTTCTGTCTCTGCTCATCTCCACCAGCTGTACACTTTGACTTTGTACACACATCCTTTACTCGAGTAGAAGTACAGATACTCGTGTTTAAAAATACTCTGGTAAAAGTAGAAATACTGACTAAACTTCTTTACTCAAGTAAAAGTAAAGAAGTATGGGCTTCGAAATGTACTTAAAGGTGGCGTAGGTAATTCACTTCAGATACACTTGTTGTTATATTCCATGGAATGCTCTTAACATCCGATAGCAATGAATATCTGAAGCGCTTTGACAAAAAATCCATTACAAAAATATCATCAGTGGAAGCCGTGGCGCTGTAAAAAGCTCGACCAATCATCTGAGCCGGCTAAAGTAACTGGATGGCCTACCTGCCTGTCAGCCTTCCATCGGGGCACAGACTTATCTCGTGCCCTCATTGGTCATGTGCGCGTTCCTGTGTGTGTTGGGGGAGGGGCTCTGTGAGGAAGTGGCAGATTTTTTCCGGCTGTGTATTTTCTAATTCTAGCGCACTCGAGCTGGTTTCTCCAAAATGATCTACCCCACCTTTAAGTAAAAAGTACCCAGAACTAGCAGCTGCTTTAAAGAGTACCTGACCTCCCTTTATATCAATAGAACAATAATGTCATTGTTAGCTAATGAATGTTTCCATGCTGAACAACGGCAACATGACAACGTTTCCATTGGTCCCTGTTCTTTAGAGAAGACCAGGAAGTGATGGATACACGGATCGTGTTCCAACCAATAGGCACGCAGTGACTCTGAAGAATAATGACCACGCACCAAACACACATTCAGACTAAAGGAACCAGCTGTTTGGGAAATGAGAGAAGTAGAAAGTACAGGTATTTGAGTTCAACATGTAAGAAGTAGAAAGTACAGGTATTTGTATTCAACATGTAAGAAGTAGAAAGTACAGGTATTTGAGTTCAACATGTAAGAAGTAGAAAGTACAGGTATTTGAGTTCAACATGTAAGAAGTAGAAAGTACAGGTATTTGAGTTCAACATGTGAGAAGTAGAAAGTACAGGTATTTGAGTTCAACATGTAAGAAGTAGAAAGTACAGGTATTTGAGTTCAACATGTAAGAAGTAGAAAGTACAGGTATTTGAGTTCAACATGTAAGAAGTAGAAAGTACAGGTATTTGAGTTCAACATGTAAGAAGTAGAAAGTACAGGTATTTGAGTTCAACATGTGAGAAGTAGAAAGTACAGGTATTTGAGTTCAACATGTAAGAAGTAGAAAGTACAGGTATTTGAGTTCAACATGTAAGAAGTAGAAAGTACAGGTATTTGAGTTCAACATGTAAGAAGTAGAAAGTACAGGTATTTGAGTTCAACATGTAAGAAGTAGAAAGTACAGGTATTTGAGTTCAACATGTGAGAAGTAGAAAGTACAGGTATTTGAGTTCAACATGTGAGAAGTAGAAAGTACAGGTATTTGTGTTCAACATGTAAGAAGTAGAAAGTACAGGTATTTGTGTTCAACATGTAAGAAGTAGAAAGTACAGGTATTTGTGTTCAACATGTGAGAAGTAGAATGTACAGGTATTTGAGTTCAACATGTAAGAAGTAGAAAGTACAGGTATTTGAGTTCAACATGTGAGAAGTAGAAAGTACAGGTATTTGGGTTCAACATGTAAGAAGTAGAGAGTACAGGTATTTGAGTTCAACATGTAAGAAGTAGAGAGTACAGGTATTTGGGTTCAACATGTAAGAAGTAGAAAGTACAGGTATTTGAGTTCAACATGTAAGAAGTAGAGAGTACAGGTATTTGGGTTCAACATGTAAGAAGTAGAGAGTACAGGTATTTGAGTTCAACATGTAAGAAGTAGAGAGTACAGGTATTTGGGTTCAACATGTAAGAAGTAGAAAGTACAGGTATTTGAGTTCAACATGTAAGAAGTAGAGAGTACAGGTATTTGAGTTCAACATGTAAGAAGTAGAGAGTACAGGTATTTGAGTTCAACATGTAAGAAGTAGAGAGTACAGGTATTTGAGTTCAACATGTAAGAAGTATAAAGTACAGGTATTTGAGTTCAAAGTGTAAGAAGTAGAAAGTACAGGTATTTGGGTTCAAAGTGTAAGAAGTAGAAAGTATAGGTATTTGAGTTCAAAGTGTAAGAAGTAGAAAGTACAGGTATTTGGGTTCAACATGTAAGAAGTAGAAAGTACAGGTATTTGAGTTCAACATGTAAGAAGTATAAAGTACAGGTATTTGAGTTCAAAGTGTAAGAAGTAGAAAGTACAGGTATTTGGGTTCAACATGTAAGAAGTAGAAAGTACAGGTATTTGGGTTCAACATGTAAGAAGTAGAAAGTACAGGTATTTGAGTTCAAAGTGTAAGAAGTAGAAAGTACAGGTATTTGAGTTCTACATGTAAGAAGTAGAAAGTACAGGTATTTGAGTTCAACATGTGAGAAGTAGAAAGTACAGGTATTTGTGTTCAACATGTGAGAAGTAGAAAGTACAGGTATTTGGGTTCAACATGTGAGAAGTAGAAAGTACAGGTATTTGTGTTCAACATGTAAGAAGTAGAAAGTACAGGTATTTGTGTTCAACATGTGAGAAGTAGAAAGTACAGGTATTTGTGTTCAACATGTGAGAAGTAGAAAGTACAGGTATTTGTGTTCAACATGTGAGAAGTAGAAAGTACAGGTATTTGGGTTCAACATGTGAGAAGTAGAAAGTACAGGTATTTGTGTTCAACATGTAAGAAGTAGAAAGTACAGGTATTTGTGTTCAACATGTGAGAAGTAGAAAGTACAGGTATTTGTGTTCAACATGTGAGAAGTAGAAAGTACAGGTATTTGTGTTCAACATGTAAGAAGTAGAAAGTACAGGTATTTGTGTTCAACATGTGAGAAGTAGAAAGTACAGGTATTTGAGTTCAACATGTAAGAAGTAGAAAGTACAGGTATTTGGGTTCAACATGTGAGAAGTAGAAAGTACAGGTATTTGTGTTCACCATGTAAGAAGTAGAAAGTACAGGTATTTGGGTTCAACATGTGAGAAGTAGAAAGTACAGGTATTTGTGTTCACCATGTAAGAAGTAGAAAGTACAGGTATTTGTGTTCAACATGTGAGAAGTAGAAAGTACAGGTATTTGTGTTCAACATGTGAGAAGTCAAAGTCAAAAGTCCTCAGAAAAACAAGTAGTGGAGTAAAGTACTGATACCAGAAACATGTACTTAAGTGCAGTAACTTGTACTCCACTACTTCCCACCTCTGATCACATAGTGTGTTCGTTAAAGGGGACCTATCATGCAAAATGCACTCTTGTACGTCTTCTATACATGAATGTGTGTCCCCGGTGTGTCAGGGAACTCACAATAGTCCGTTGTTACCGTTTGAACTAACGTAGCAGCGGCAGGGACTGCTTCGATAGCGTTTTTGAGGAGCTTTTTGATTACAGATTTGAAAACATTGTTGCTTGCTTTAAAAGTAGCACAATTCATGATGTCAAACCTTGGAAAGTATCTCGATATCCTGCCCTGATGCCAAAGGACCTGCACACTGAATATGTGTCGCCGTTTGATGTCGATGTCTGGACCGCTGCGTAAAAAGGAGGGTTTCTGCCCCGTTACTTCTCTTCTTACTTCTATAAAACACGGAGGACGGAGATCTCTTTCTCCCCCTCTCCTGACAGCCCAGCAGCTGATCTCAGAGCACGCTCCCCTCTCCTGCAGGCAGCACATGGAGCAAATGAGGCATGGCTAAAATGCAGGATCTATATTTATATACTTTATATAGGTATGGCCCTACAATGTATTGTTCAAATATAGCATGATATGTTAAACTGCAGAAAGGTTTTAGTTATCAGGGGAAATAAAGCCCACGCAGCCCGGGGGGGCGATGTCTCTTAAAGTCAGCGTGTTGTCGATTTAAACCTTACAGTCGATGATCTCTGACGGGAAGCTTCTTGTCTTCATGTATAAGTTAGAGCGAGCATTTGTGATGACATTAATGTATGGCTAAATAATAAATACAGTAGGTATATTATTTATGTTTTGTTTCAACGCAGCTCATAATTTATGGCTCCCGTTGACCCGGTGGATTTGACATTAATCAAAGTGAGAGGTTCGCCCGACACAGGAGAAACACGGAGAGACTGAAACTATATTTGACTCATTATTAACATTATGTGTTTGTCTTTTATGGGAAACTACACACATATAGCAAACCTTTCTTGATGTTTAAATAAACACTAAGATGGTAAATAACCGTATTTAGGGAAACACAATAAGCATACGCAGCATTTCCAGGATCAAAATCTTTTTAATTATAAGGGCAATATAAAGAAATCCATATAACCAAGTACACATTTCTGTACGTGTACTTCATTCGAGTATTTCCATTTCCTTCTTCTTCACACTTCATACTTCTACTATAAGAAGTCAAAAGCATCAACAAGTTACTTTACAAAATATAATAAATCAAACTAAATGTAATCAAATGTATTATCTGTTATTTAAGTCTTACAAGAAATGCATTCAGCCCTCGGTTTATATCACAAGAAGCTACCCAGAAGTATTTATAGTCAATTCTAATATAATATCGTGTGAAACGAAAATAGGGAATAGCCAGACGAGTACTTCTACTTTAAGGTACTTTGATAATACTTGTGCACTCAAGAAGCATTTCTAATGCAGGACTTTTACTTGTAACTTGTTTACTGGAGCAGAATCTCACCTCAACGCGCTGCAACTCTTTCAAAAACAACCATTGTTTAAAGATGTTTTTTAATCATCAAGAGCTGCCAACACTCCCTGATGCTCTGTGTGAGTTCAGAAGGAGGAGGAGGAGGAGGAGGAGGAGGAGGAGTTCACATCCATTATTGTTTCCGTCTGAAGTGTCACAATGTTTTCTTGGAAATGAGAAAAAGACTGTTTTAAAAGCCCAACACATTAGGCTCTGAGACAACAGCTGTAATTACACCTCAGTCAGCAGAACGCCACTTTCTCTCAAGTGGAAAAGCACACAGAAAGCTTTCTGCAGGCGCTGTTGCATCGAGGCCTCTTTGAACACAGCTAATAGCCACTGATCTCACGCTGATCCCTCGGTATATTAGCAACATGTTCCCGCTTCTCTCCGGGAAAAGAGGGCGTGTCTCTGTCTTACTTTGAACTTCCTGAATCGGATTTACTCTCAATTCTTCCTTTCTCTTTAGACTACAGAACAAGCTGCATTGATTCTCAGTCCCCTCACATGTAATCTAAAAAGTGTATCTTTTATGACCGTTCCATATTTTTCACGCAAAGCGGTGACTTACACACAATAACGTAATCAATACGTTGCAGCTAAAAGGACAACAACACCAAAACTCATCCTGGTCTTATGTCAGATCGTACAGAAAATACAAAACCTCTCCTTTTAAGGTCAGAATACAACAACTTCATAAAGAAAGTAACAGATGTGTTGGTGTGCATCTCTTTGCAAAGGCCTTTACATCTTTTTAAATTTATACCTGACTTCTTAACGTCTGTAAATTATTAAAAACGCCTTTTATCCATCTCAATATCATCAGACGTCTTGGCAATAGTGTCCCAAAAGGTCTGCTTGATCCCTACGCAAGAGCAACTAAGTGCTGCCTCACTAAAAAGTTAAAAGCTTAGACTTCCCCCCCCTGCTGTTTCAGGATCATCACGGAGCTTCTCGCTGCAGGTCGCGCATGTATTTGTGTGGAATAAACATCGTGATACTGACAGTAATGCAGCGTATGACCTGTGTGGATGTGACACATGTCCTCTCCCTCTCTCTCCCTCTCTCAGGGAGGAGAGGAACATGCTCTCTCTCTGCGCTCCACAGCCTCCTTGTTCTCTCGGAAACTCTTTCAGCATGGGGATCCTCCGCAGCCGCCCAGGTGTGACTGCATGTCAGAGAGAAGTCCCACAATTACACCCTCCTCTCCTCCAGACCCTCTTATTAGCCCCTGCTGAGGCATGTACACAGATGCTGTCATGCATTCAGATTTCAGGTGTGTAGCTGACATGTAGCCTCAAATGCCTTCTTTGAAACTGTTTTTAAATGTTATTTTTGTATTTTTACTTGATTTGTTTATTCCACACATGGCAGTTATTTTAAAACAAAACATGTTTACTTGTACTGGTTTTTTAGCACATGGTGGAAAGGAGCAGGGAGAAGAACATCTTATTTTATTTCCCTCTTCCTACAAAAAACACACAAGCACGCGGTTTGATTGGCTAGAGCTTGTACTGACATATTATTTGATTGGCTGACGCTTCCGTCGAAGCTTCAAAAGTTGAACATTGCTCAACTTTTGAAGCGAGCAAAGCGACGCTCCCACAATGCAGTTCGGCAAAGCTTGATGTCACCCCATTCAAAGTGAATGGGCAGAAGCGCTGAAGCTTCAACGCACGCCGCCGTGTGGACGGGCCGTAACGGACATAAGCAGGGCCGCCGCTTGCGGACAGGCAAGGCAGGCAACTGCTCGGGGCCCCAGACCAGTAGGGGCCCCCGAGGGGCGACACATCTTTAAAACAACATCAGTGTTGTTTGTTTTTTTTAAATGCAAAATTCAGAACAACAAATTATACAAAAAATACAATTAAACAGACATCATACATTGCCATAAGCCTTCATCAAATTCAGTTCATCTACAATAGTGGGGGCCCCATTATTGTAGATGAACTGAATTTGAGTGAGTGGGCAATGCGCAACGCTTGCAATGACAGACAGTAGGAGACTTCCTACTGGGGCCCCACCTTCTCCAGGCTCACTCCGGTCAGTGTCGCAAATCGCATGCATGATTAGGGTTGGGAACCGAAACTCGGTTCCAGATGAGAACCGATAAGAAAATGCCGGGCACCGGGTACCCATACAAAATACACAATTTCGGTTCTGCTTAACGGTTCCTAAAGGCGGTAGACCCTGTATTCCACCAGGTCCGTCTGCGCCGCGGCGACCCGGTGGAATACAGCCAGGGTAAGGGAGGACTGGCCGTCTGCGTGTTCTGGAGAATCACAGAACGGCCGGTCGTCAGCGGGCCGTTGACGGCCGGCACCGCCCTTCATTTTTTAAAACGGCATCATGTAAGTTGCGGCGACAGAGGTCCACAGTTTCCCCCGCAGCGAGGCTCCCTCGTCCTCCCGTAGTCAGTTCACGAGCTCAGTCACTTCATAACACCAAAGATTTATCACGGTAAATGCTCTAAAGTGAGGCTCCACTCCACTAAGAAAGACAAAGACAAGGCACAGTCAGTGTAATGCCTGTTAATAGCTGGCCACAGGCATAGCTCAGTTCAAATAAAGCTCAGCTATTGTGTAATACATTTGTATTGCATGTATATTTTTTATTTGTAAAAATGTCAGTTAAAGCTTAAAAAAATTAAGATATTTTTGTTATCTAAACGTTTGACCTCTTTGTTTTACAATTTTGGAATCGAAACGGGGAATCGATAAAAATGCGAAGTTGTTAAATAAAAAACTTTTTACATTTAGCAATTTTTTTGTTGGGGTCAGATTATTTATAACACAATGGGGATGAAAGCCGGTTCGAGGGGCCCCTAGTGAATGTTTGCCTCGGGCCCCACAGACCCTAGAATCGGCCCTGGACATAAGGAGCTGTTTGTTCTGGAGGAGAGTCCTCTCCTGTCAGACTGAGAGGCTCAGGTGAGCTAAAGGACTGTCTGAGTGTTTAGTTAACTTTAGTCTAAGTTATCTGGGTCTCAAACGGTTTGGTCACAAATTATTCAAAAGATTATTTCCGCGGCACACCTTCACATGATCATTATACAAAAATAAGAGAATAAAGGAAAAACAGTTATGAAAAACTTTATGACAGTAAAACGAGAATACAGTTTGAAAGGGGAGTGATTTATCCATAACGAAGAATAATCTGTTTACAGTTCTGTTTCATCTGGATGTTGAGAGAGGTTTCCATAGATCTCTTAATGTTGCTCTCAAAGTGCACCAGATTGATTCTTTTAACTTCAATATTTGAAAACATATCTTCCCGGGGGAGCATCCCCCCGGAGCCCCCTAGAGGAGGTGAGGTCCGCCCCCTACTCATAAAAAATAGCACTTTACCCCTGCCTAAATGCCGTGAGCTGATTACAAGCCGTTTAGGACAGAGAGTGAATACCTGGTGAACACACATACTTTACAGAGAGGCTGTATGAGAAACCAATGTGAGTTTGGAAAATTGCACAATATAAATGTATTTTATTAAGGCAAGGCAATTGTATTTATATAGCACTTTTCAGCACGTGGCGATTCAAAGTGCTTTACAGATTAAAAGACATTTAAGAACAAATACAGCATACATACATTATTAAAAAGGCATTGTCTAGGTTATGCTTTTTAGGAGCGGTTTAATTACTGCAGTTTTCAGGGCCTGTGGAAATACACCTGATTGAAGAGACTGGTTTACTATGTGTAGTAAATCTGAGGCCAAGCAATGAAAAACAGTTTTGAAAAGTCCTGTCGGGATGCTGTCGAGGCTACAGGAGGAGGATTTCAGATGTTGGATAATGTCTTCCAGGTCTTTAGCCTTTATCAGACGGAATTGTGACATGGTGTCTGGATTGTGACATGGTGTCTGGATTGGCTTTAGGTGGACACAGGGGCAGTACATTGGCTGGACCTGAAGCAGAGGCACTGACTGCCTAATTTGCATGATTTTGTCAGTGAAGAAGGAAGAAGTCATTGCACGCCCTGGTGGATAGAAACTCTGAGGCTACCGACACTGGGGGGTTAGTTAGTCTGTTGACGGGAGCAAACAAGGCACGTGAGTTGTTTTTATGTTTGGTAATGATGTCAGAGAAGAAAGACTGTCGTGCCTTTTTAATTTCCTGATTATAGAAACCGAGTTTCTCTTTATATATTTCGAAGTGAACCTGGAGATTTGTTTTTCTCCACCGGCGTTCAGCTTTTCAGATATTTTCTTGCCAGACACTTCCATTTGTTATTTTAGAATTAAAATGATCAACTAGCTCATTTCCTGAGATGTTAGCATGGGCAATTGAGGGAGTAAAAATCTGGGCAAACATTTCCTCTGCATTTTCAGTTCAGTGACGTCTCGCGGTCACCTCGTTCTTAACAGCTGTACGGACGGTGACAGAGCTCTCAAAGAACACACAGGAATTATCAGAGAGCAACATCAGTCACCACAAGCTTAGCGATGTTCAGACCCTTTGAGATCATTAAGTCCAGGGTGTGCCTCTTATTGTGCGTCGGACCCGTCACATGCTGAGTCAGTCCAAAATGGTCGATAACACAAAACAGTTCTTTAGCCCCTCTGTCCTGGGGGCTGTCAACATGGATATTAAAATCGCCAACAATGATTAAACGGTCAAAGTCAATACACACTGTAGACAACAACAGGAGACCTCAACAATGGAATTATGATCAGTAGAAATGGCCATGCCGTGGGACCTGATGATCAATACTTTAGCTAAACGACATTACATTGCATTTAGCTGACGCTTTTATCCAAAGCGACTTACAATAAGTGCGTTCGACCAGGAAGACACAACCTTGAAGAAAACAGAATCATAAAGTACATCAGGTTTCATAGAGCCAAGCATTTCAAGTGCTGCTCAACTGGCTTTAGAGGAGCCAGCCCTTTATTAGTATATAAGTACTCTGACAATTCTATTAACTCTACTTCTGCACATGTAAATAGTAATATATGCTATGTAACCAAAAAAAAGTAAAATCAGCTTCTATTTAGGCTCAGATTAAAATCATGTACGAGTACTTCTACTTTTAGGTACTATGATACTTTTAGTGTTTTCTACTGAGGTTCGTCTACTATTTTACTCGAGCAAAATCTCAACTCAACGTGTTTTCCTTTCCAACTATCATGATGTTCCTAAATTATGTACGGATGCTCTTTTCTATTATGTGAAATGGCTTGAAACATAATGCATCTAGCGGCTGTACTGTAAATGGAAAACAAAGTATGGCTTACGCTGCAGACCGCCGTGTTTGGGTTGAGATGGGAATGTGAACGCCTGGCTCCGTCTATAGTGGGGACACAAAGCATCAGGTGAAGGTGAGGACAGGTAACATGCTTTGATACGGCTGTCAGCTACATTATGACCCACTCACAGCCTTGGTTCCTTTTTCATTTCAACACACACACTTTGTGATGTGTTGATATACTTTGCAAAATGTTTATTTCCTCTTGTTGTGAGATTGTTTCCTGGTGGGCGTCAGGTTTTGACAGACACTAACGTGTGCACTGACATGAAAACACTCATCTCAGTCACACAGAAACACAATAAAACAGATGAAATGAAATTACAACTTCACACAGACGGCGATGGATCCTCCCGCCTGGGACATTTTAAAAGTCGGTCTTTTGTTTTGTGCAAAATGAATGGCAGCTTCAGAGTGAGACTCCAACTGTGCTTAAGTGGAATAAGTAAACAATTGGCTAAAGTAGAAAGAGTTAATTGTCTTAAACTAGAATTAAGGAACACCTTATCATCTGGTTTAAATCCAAAATGCTACTAATTATAGGAATTGTTTTGCCTTCGCCCCTAATTTATTTCTTGTTCTGTCCGTCTGACTGTTTTTATTCTGTTTTGTTCTTCTGTGAAGCGACCGTGGGTCCCCTGAAAGTGAATTATTATTACTGTATACATACGAAGACCCTATAGAGTTAACTTGTAGTCAGGAATATGGGCACACACACTATCTGTCAATATTGAACTTTTTTGACCTGCAGTAAGAGTCCCTCCTGTTTTACCCACAATGCATTTCTGCCTCTAGGTCAGAGCAATCCAATATGTCAACGCTGCATGAGAGGTGCTGCAGAGCGGACACGTTGTTTTAACATGAGATGTGTGCAGATCAGACACTTTGCTTTCATTTCAAATAATAATATAACTCCCCAAACATGAGCCACTGAGGACCGGGAGGATCTGATGTGCGGCTAATGAAACGTAAAGCTTCATTTGGATGGATTCCTACCAGGAGAATTAGTCCCCCCAGCCCCTTTGATGGCAGCAGATCTGATGGCAGAGAAAGAGAAAGAGATATAATGATGTGCGGCTTCTTCTCTGGACCTGGGAGTATCCCTCGGAGCAGGCTGATCAGCGGGGTGGATCACAGGGTGCTGCCTTTCACTCACTACGAAGAGGGAAATACACTGAAAAACAACATCTAATTTCTAGTCAGAATATGCAGTTGATATCCGACAAAGTAACAATGCAGTGAGATGCAGGCTCTTGCATCTTAAGTATCTCTTTAAGTCTCTTGCAAACATGTTATTTTGAGTTGTATCTCAGATGAAAGTAGTTTTTTTAAGCTGCTGAACAAAAAGTAATTTGAGCATTTCAGCTTATTTTGTAATACAACATCGCACTGTAAAAACGAAAGTATATTTGTCTAATTTCGAGTCAGAATATGCACTTCATATCAGACAAATTAAGAAGTAACAATGCAGTGAGATATAGAGTCTTGTTAACAGACAATTCATCTTAAGTATGTCTTGAAAACCTCTTATTTTGAGTTGTATCTCAGATCAAACCAGTTTTTTTAAGCTGCTGAACTTAGAAAACAGAAATTGTTTGAGTATATCTCGCTTATTTTGTAAACACAACATTTCCTAATCCTGGTTTGAAATAAATTGTCTAGCTTATTACAATAATTTATCTAAATATCCAATCCCATTTCAATAACTCTTATCAAGCTAATCTTAAAGGTGGGGTAGGTACATTTGAGAAACCGGCTCGAGATCGCTAGAATTTGAAAATACACAACCGGAGAAAATCTGCCACTTCCTCACAGAGCCCCTCCCCCAACACACACGAACGCGCACATGACCAATGAGGGCACGAGATAAGTTTGTACCCCGATGGAAGGCTGACAGGCAGGTAGGCCATCCAATCCATTTAGTACGGTTGTACTTTTTACAGTATTACGGCTTCTCCAGATGACATTTTTGTATGGATTTTGTGTCAAAGCACTTCAGATATTCATTGCTATCGGGATGTTCAGAGCATTCCATGGAATATAACAAAAAGTGTATCTCGAGCCAGTTTCTGAAACTTACCTACCCCACCTTTAACTTGTTCTTCTGGCAGATTTGTTTACATATTTTAAGCAGCATTTTCCCAGTGTAACAAAGGGAGATGCAAATGAGGGGGGGAAGGATCGCACAAAGTTAAGGTACATCGGGAAAGGGCTGGGAGGAGGATAAGGTGAGGTCGGGTGGAGGTGGGGGTGTCTGACATCGCCCCCACGGTCATAACAGCAAGGTCTGCACGTGGGAGCAGCTGCCGTGCCCTCTGCTTCCTCCCCGAGAAAATATGTTTGGAATATTAATCGTGCTGCTCATTCTGCTTATGGCAGCTTTCTGCACTGAAGGTCCAGTGAGCTGCGATGAGGACACAATACAGGGTGAACAGCAAAGCCTCATCTCTGGAAAGTAACTGGGTGGTTGGAGAAGGCACTCGATGCAATACCAGCTTATTTACAAAGGAATATTTCACATTTTGTTTCTGAGCAGGCTCCAAAAACTCCTCGCTTCCCTCTGATGCTATTTCAGTATTCCTACCTTCGGCGTCACCTCCCTCTGCCTCACTTTGTCAGCTCGCTGTCTGACGGCTGCGATGCACTTCGACAGGAGTTAATTTGAAGTACAACTCGGCACAAGTGGCTGTTTTGTGACCCTGTTTGTGTCGGATGAGCACACCGTCCTCTCTGGGGAGACGCCTGCAGGCATCCCGCAGATCTGACACGGCTCTGCACGCGCACACACACAGAGGAAGGGAAGGACAAACATACAGTTCCCCGAGAATCCGCCTGAATACATTACTGAGAAATCAACTTTACCAAGTTCCCAACGCTGGGTCAGGTACATATGAAGCGTGAATATACTCCAGAGCAGAGGCGGAAGGAGTGCAAGTACCAACACGTTATTGTCAACATACTTCATCACAAGTATCAGGGTTGCCAACTCTCACGCATCTGGCGTGTGACACACGCTTTCACCCTCAATCTCACGCTCTCACGCTGCCCAAACTATTCTCACGCCAAAAACAAGAATACCGAAGACTAGAAACGGTTTTGAAAACTTTTGTCAGGTAGTGATCGTCTTCTCAATAGAACATCTTTGATAATGTCTTCTGACCAATCAGAATCAAGATAACGGCGTGGTGTTGTTGCAGGAAGTCCCGACGGAGAATACTTTTGCTGTAGTACATCTATACATCGATACAACAACCTGCATTGAACATATTGTACTATCAGCTAAATGTACTGTTAGTGAATTATAGAGCCCTGAGAGCCGGAGAGACTGAAAAGAGTCAAGGGAAGCTTATAAAAGTGAACAGCATTTAATTACACAAAAGATGCGGTGGTGTACATTACAACATGAAATGTGCGAGTGGAGTGCGGCTCTCCCCATGCGTCCGGTCACTCCGGGTCAGCCGGAGGAAGAGGTCAATCTTTTGCTTGCTCTTCCTGTTGTCATCTGAGGTCTTCTCCTATTGGCCGACGTCGTCGGGGGCGGGTCCAATGCAATTCCTGCCTTGTTGTATTGTTAAATTACATCATTCTGGTGTCTGTGGTTATTTAAACATTCCCTAATAAACGTTATTCAGAGGCAATAGATGAGTGCTAACCCCAGTGTGCTCTGTGTACAACATCACATGTCATTTCACCTTCGATTCATGGTTTGAACATGCAGCATTTCGCCACATGCTAATGCTAACCGGAAGTGAAGCATTTTCAGAATAAAAGTATTAAGTTAATAGTTAGTGAACTTCAGGTTTTTCAGAATAAAACTGATTTAAATTAAATAGTGTATTTAATTCAAATTACGCCATATCAACATTGATTTTAATTTCTAACAGTACTTAAAGTATAAAAAGTACTCATTGTGCAGATTAATTGCCTTTTAGTGTGTATATAATTATATTTACATATGGGACATTTGATTATATTGTTGCATCAAGTAGCATGGAGACCAACAAAGTTCTGATTGACTTTTTGTGGATTATTTAAATTAATTCTGATGTAAAGAGTTAGTCCACTAGTTTAATTTGTAGAGATGCATATAGCTGTTTAATAAATCTAGTACAGTAAAAAGACATTATTTCCATTAGTAGAGAAGTGTAAAGTCATTCAAATGAAATACGATCAAGTAAAGTACCTCAAACTTGTACTTAACTTGAGTAAATGTAGTAACTTCTCACCTCTGCTCCGGAGCATGCAGGACCATCTTCTGTAATACAAATACTACCCCCCCCCCCCTGTTGTGTATGGGTGCGTAAAGAAAAGGCAGCCACCATGCAGCGTTTTGATATGCATGCCCTCCTCCTCTCACACAGGGATTTCTTTGCAAGATCCAAAACAGATTCAGGACCTTTGTGAATGTATACACGAGGGCCTGAGGGATTTTCGGGCCCCCCCCCCTCATGCCACTGAAGCACCTCAGCACTCAGCGGGACCCTCAGATGACAGAAGGAACCGAAATGTCAAAAGAGGGATGGAAGAAGTGGTGTGGAGGAGAGAGAGGGAGGTGTGGAGGCGAGAGAGGGAGGTGTGGAGGCGAGAGAGGGAGGTGTGGAGGCGAGAGAGGGACCTTGGTGTGAGGTGGTGGGGAGGGGCCGGGAGGTCAGAGGCAGTGAGAGCCAGTTTAATCTGATAGGAGTTCATCCATGCAGAGGAGCACCAGCGATCTGCACACACTGTTCACCGGGCTCAGGAGAAGAGGGAGGCAGGGTGGTGTGTGTGAGGAATGAAGATGATGGGAGTCAGGGGAGGAAGAGGGAGGAGGAGAAGAAGCATCATGGTGGGCTTTGAAAACATCAGGGCGCGAGTCATGCACAGGTAGATGTGGATATACGAAGAGGGAGTATTTACATCTTGAGTTATATAGTAATACCAACGTGCAGCAATACTGTCTTAAGTAAAAGCTAGACAAGTACACAGGTATTACCATCAAAATATACTTAAAGTACCAAAACTAAAAGTTACAATACGGCAGAATGGCCCTTATTATAATCACTGGATTACTTGAATGCCTTTCATACTGTCAGGCATCTTAATCCATCTTTCACATCATATTTCATTAAAAGTATGTACTGGAAAATAACTTATTTTTTCTTTTTTTACTGCAGTGAGAGTACAATGGAAATACTAAAGTACAAGTACCTCACAATTACACTTACATACAGTCCTTAGTTCCTCTCAACACTGACTGTAGAAGGCATCTCTCAGTGGCTTTCCTAACAATACATACGGACCTCAAGAAGAAGGAAGTAGCGTGACAGATTGAGCTCGATGTGGGATCCATACAGGTGAATATCGCCCCGTCCTCTCTGCTTCCGCCTCACTCCACCCCCTCGTCATGCCCTGTAATTAAAACCACAGGTGGGCCCCGTAATACTGTCTGGATGCTCCCAGCATGTTTTTTATCCCTACAAACAACCAGGGGTTCAAACATCAAAGACTCGGATCTTTGATCGGACCTCGGCGGGGTCGAGAGCAGAGGGAATCATGTCCTCTGTCTTTTGAATCTTTCTGCAACACAAAGCGTGAAATGGGA
The DNA here is from genome assembly GCF_902827115.2 of Pseudochaenichthys georgianus. Classification (NCBI taxonomy): domain Eukaryota; kingdom Metazoa; phylum Chordata; class Actinopteri; order Perciformes; family Channichthyidae; genus Pseudochaenichthys; species Pseudochaenichthys georgianus. The sequence continues at coordinate 69,075 of NW_027263018.1, forward strand.
GAGGCGAGTCGGAGCTTGTGAGCCGACGAGTCGAGCCTCTCCTGTATCACGTCCTCCCAAAATGTCTGCCTGCAAACCTGTGAGAGTATTCTCCCAAGACTCCCGCGGCGCTGATTACTTCCGCTCCGGTGCATGCCTCGCTAAAGCGAACATGCTCACTCCTCCTTGAAACATGGCACAAGTCACGAGGAAACACGACGAGGTCACGGTGCTTTGAATACGATCAAACCTCTGGTGCGTTTGTTTTTCTGCTGAATGTAATATTAATTTCCGTGTAAGGGAAAGCTGTTTGTAATACTCCTGCTTGCCAACTGGGAGCGAATACCTTTCAAATCAGAATCAGAGACGAGGAGTTATGAGGCAGACGGAATCCCGTCTCAAAGCCTTCTCTCTCGGTGTAATAGAGCCTTTAAACAAAGCGCCGCGCGGCCGTCTCCAGACACGAGATGACAGACCAGCTTTGAGTTATTTTCTCTGACAGGAAAGTGTAACGGCGCAGGATGGAGCCGCTCATTTGAGATCAGAACAGAGAAGGACAGAGCTGCACCCGGGGCGGTGGCAGATTGCAGATGTCTGACTACAGTCTGCGTGATGGTGCAAGCGAGCGGCGGAGAAATTCACTTAAAGTTCGGTCTCTGAGGAACAATAACGCTAGCATGAACCCCCCCCCACCTCCTCTTTTCTCTGGCTGGTTCCCCTCCCCCTCCTCCTTTACTGATGTGACACAAAGTGTGCGACGCAATTTGTATTTGCATGTTAGTTTTATGTACCAGGAGGTTTAGATGACTTTCAACATCTGTCCAGGGACGAGACGAAAAATAGCCTGTTAGCTAACTCTGGCGCTTTTACAGACATGTCAATCAATGTGCAAACAAATATATAAACAAATACATAAATAGAGCACCACACGCACCGTGCCATGTGTGTGTGTGTGTTAACTGGATGTGTCCTGAGCATCTGTTGTAGTAGTACGGGCCTATAGAGGTGGGTTTAAAGTGGGGGGAGGGACATCATGCTGCACCTTTTGATCAGAGCTTAAAATGCAGCGTGGACACTTTGTGACGGGAAACATAATAAAGCATGAAAGCTCATTTAAACAAATGTCTGTTTAAGCGTCCCTATTAGACGTTTGTTAAATTGTCACTAAACCCCTCCCCATGAAAGAAGATTATCCACTCACAGCATAGCAACCGTAACTAGGCACAGCAGGCCTGAGAAGCTCTGGATTTCTCAGAGGATGTGAAGTTCTTTTCAAACCCTTTCCAAATGCAGAAACACACACACATGCAAAAGCATAGGTGTTAGGATCAGCTTGTGAGTGTGTTTCTCTGTGGGCCAGCAGAGGGGGAGGAGAGGGCATGCCCCCCCCCCCCTTAGTAGCAACATATTATACAGTGGGGCAAAACAGTATTTAGTCAGCCACCAATTGTGCAAGTTCTCCCACTTAAAAAGATGAGAGAGGCCTGTACTTTTCATCCGAGGTACACTTCAACTCTGAGAGACAGAATGAGAAGAGAAATCCAGGAAATACCAATGTCTGATTTTTAAAGAATTTATTTGCAAATGATGGTGGAAAATAGGTATTTGGTCAATAACAAAAGTTCATCTCAATACTTTGTTATGTACACTTTGTTGGCAATGACAGAGGTCAAAGGTTTTCTGTAAGTCTTCACAAGGTTTCCACACACTGGTACTTTGGCCCATTCCTCCATGCAGATCTCCTCTGGAGCAGTGATGCTTTGGGGCTGTCGCTGGGCAACACGGACTTTCAACTCCCTCCAAAGATTTTCTATGGGGTTGATATCTGGAGACTGGCTAGGCCACTCCAGGACCTTGAAATGCTTCTTACGAAGCCCCTCCTTTGTTGCCCGGGCGGTGTGTTTGGGATCATTGTCATGCTGAAAGACCCAGCCACGTTTCATCTTCAATGCCCTTGCTGATGGAAGGAGGTTGTCACTCAAAATCTCTCGACACATGGCCTCATTCATTCTCTCCTTTACACGGATCAGTCGTCCTGGTCCCTTTGCAGACAAACAGCCCCAAAGCATGATGGTTCCACCCCCGTGTTTCACAGCAGGTGTTCTTTGGACTCAGCATTCTTTCTCCTCCAAACACGTCTAGTTGAGTTTTTACCAAAAAGTTCTATTTTGATTTCATCTGACCATATGACATTCTCCCAATCCTCTTCTGGATCATCTAAATCAGGGGTTCTCAAAGTGCGGCCCGCGGGCCAATGGCCCTCGAATTAGAATGGAATTTAAGAATGGTAAAACTGCGCCCCCTGGGTTGTCATTCCTAAATTATGAATGACAGCTTGTGGAAAGTTTGCTAGACTACTGGTTGCATGGCAACTAGGCATCTCGCGAGTTGCGGTTAAGCGGAAAATCTGTTGTAAGTTATCAGAATCAGAAACGGGAGTTAGCTAGTGATTCTAGCTAGTCACTGTCTGTAGATAACCCAACTGTGTCCTCTGCAAGTTCTTAATGTATACTGTATGTATAATTGGTTAGTACAAGAAAGAAAGGATTTGTTTTGGAATTATTTTGTGTTCCGTCTTTTCTTGGACGGCCCTCAATCCAATATTGGGTACCTAAATTGGCCCTCACTCATCAAAACTTTGAGAACCCCTGATCTAAATGCTCTCTAGTAGACTTCAGACGGGCCTGGACATGTCCTGGCTTAAGCAGGGGGACACGTCTGGCACTGCAGGATTTGAGTCCCTGGCGGCGTAGTGTGTTAATGATGGTAGCCTTTGTTGCTTTGGTCCCAGCTCTCTGCAGGTCATGGACTCGGTCCCCCCGTGTAGTTCTGGGATCTTTGCTCACCGTTCTTGTGATCACTTTGACCCCACGGGGGGAGGTCTGCGTGGTGCCCCAGATCGAGGGAGATTATCAGTGGTCTTGTATGTCTTCCATTTTCTAATAATTGCTCCCACAGTTGATTTCTTCACACCAAGCTGCTTACCTATTGCAGATGCAGTCTTCCCGGCCTGGTGCAGGTATACCATTGTGTTTCTGGTGTCCTTTGACAGCTCTTTGGTCTTGGCCATAGTGGAGTTTGGAGTGTGACTGTTTGAGGTTGTGGACAGGTGTCTTTTATACTGATAACGAGTTCAAACAGTTGCCATTAATACAGTTAGCGAGTGGAGGACAGAGGAGGCTCTTAAAGGAGAAGTTACAGGTCTGTGAGAGCCAGACATCTTGTTTGTTTGGAGGTGACCAAATACTTATTTTACCGATTAATTCATTACAAATCCTACAATATGATTTCCTGGATTCTTTCCCCCATTCTGTCTCTCATAGTCGAAGTGTACCTCGGATGAAAAGTACAGGCCTCTCTCATCTTTCTAAGTGGGAGAACTTGCACAATTGGTGGCTGACTAAATGCTGTGTTGCCCCACTGTACATGTTGTCCTGATACCCCGGTGTATGGCTTTAACAATGCCTCGAAGTTTAACACACATCAGAGGAATGCTCCGTTGCTAAATCCGTCCGTGGCGCTGAAAAGGAAGACGGATTTAAAGTGTTTTCTCACCTATATAGTTAGTGTTGTCCCGTAGGTGTTAGCCAACACAATAATAAGGGTTGTTCATGGGCGTGTCGTTAGTACAACCCGTGATATTACTCATAGTGGCTGTTTTCTACTTAAAGAGTGCGGAGGTGGAACTCAACGAACACAACCAACAGACTAACACGTGAAGAGACCGTGTCTTTAGAGTATATTTCCTTGATCTTGACGACTTTGAGGGGGTTTATTTTGTATAACTCACTCTTTGGGAACTATATTAAGACTCCTTTCAACTCCAGCTGATGATCCACCCCTTCGTCTATTTTCCTGATTAGTCAAGAGTGTCGTCGTCAAAGCCAACTGGAGGCACCCACAGCGTCGATGTGACTTCACGGAGAGTAGTAAACAGTCTATGATACTAGCCAGTTTAATCACTGATCGCTGACTAAAACAGCGACCAGGTTGCGGACTTTTGGTGCCTTCAGTGTGGCACCCCCCACCCTCTGGAACTCTCTCCCCCCCGAAATCCGCAGCGCCCCAACCCTGGACATTTTCAAAAAAGCCCTCAAAACGCACCTTTTTACCGAGGCTTTCCCCACTAGTTAGTTAGTTTAATAGGTTTATTTTTCCGCTACTTCCCCCCCCACCCCCTTAACCTGTCTGCCTTTTTTCCCCTACTCCCCCCCACCTACCCGACTTGTAAAGCGACCTTGGGTTTCCTGAAAGGCGCTATAAAAATATTATATATTATTATTATTAAAACAGGAGTTTGATATTGGTGTTATCATTTAATCCGCCATGTGATTTCAAACCAGTGCGAGTCGGAGGCGTATCGACACAACAGCCGGACTGCCGGAGCATCACGGCCACGCTGAAGATGCAGCTACCGCAAAGCATCTTGTTCATATGGAAGTGAAATAAGTTGCAATTCAGCCTTAAGGTTTTTAAATGAGAAAAGGCACGCACCACCTGTGGGAAATCTGTGGAGATGATTTAGAAATAGCAACGCCTTTCTGACTCACAGAGCACAAACCTCTGGTGTGACCGCTGACCTTGATCCAGATCTCTTTAATAATAATAATTCCTTACATTTATTATAGCGCTTTTTCAACGACTCAAAGCGCTTTACATACACACACATTACACATATATCATACATGCAATGGTCAGATACTGTGGACAATGCCCACAGGAGAAAGTTCCTTTGTGGAGAGGCACCGGTGTTTCACTGGAAGAGCCAGAGTGAAGCCTTCAATGGCAGACTATCCATTAGGGCCGTGCGCAGCAGGGGTATTATTTATCAAAACGGCGATTGAGATTCATGTCTCGCGGTTCAGACATGATAACCCACTCCACTTGGCCTTCAATTCACATCTCTTTCTGCCTCACAATTCATCCCTCAGCCCTCACTCCCCATCTGTTCTTTACCCCATGTGTCATAAGCCCCACCACCCTCATCTCAAGCTATTCTCCTTCCCCCCCCCCCCCCTACGCCTCCACTTCCTCACCTCTCCTCCCGTGCCCAGCGAGAAACCGGCGGCAGCAGAATCCCGATCAGCCACTTTGTGCTCTAAGGAGGCTTGCCAAACTGCCTTTCCCGTTAATCAATAGCTCCGCCGGCTGCGGTTAACACCTGTAACCTCGGCGTTACATGGAGGGAGAGTTCCAGCCCTGGAGCAGAATAGCAAACACTTAACTTACGCCGGCTGCAGCCAAACCCAGCTCGGCGCGCAACATTTCACCCGCTGAGCAGATAAAGTCCCGGGATTAGAAACATGGACGTCTCTCATGTATTTTGAGTGAAGGAGAAAGTGCCGGTCAGAAAGGTTTCTGAATCCACACTTTGCCATATGGAGGGAGAGAGAGGTTTACACTTAGATGCTGAGATAAAGGTAAAGGGAATTCATACCGCAGTATCTAGGTCATGTGTAAGGCCCAGAGCAACACCTCCTTCCCTGCCTGCTTCTCCGCGTGCTGCTGGAGTGTGAGGAACATCAAGGAGAGGAACACCCTCTCCACATCCTGAATGTGCAGCAACAACGCTGCGAGCGCGCCGGCGTGGAGTTTCTTTTGACAGATTCGAGACGGAGCGAGCTGTTATTGTTGCACTACATGCATCAATGTGTGTGCTTCGCTTCATCAGTCAAATAACTAATATCATAAAGAAGGAAAAACAAGATATTAACACAACTATGCACACACATCTAAAGCCTACATGTAGTTAGAGACATGTGTACCACGGTAGCTAACTACTGTCCAAACCTGCAATTAAGGATCTTTTTAAGAGCATGAGAACTTTTGAATTGAATTGATTTATTTAAAACAAGGAACAGTGTACATTAATCAACATATTAAAAACATGTAAAAGTACTCGAATTAGCCAAAAGGCTAGTTTTCACCGATAGTCCCTTTGCCAGATGGTGATAGACATCCTAAAAGCAATAATAAAAAATACCACAACATTGTTATACCATTGTACACATTTACAATAGATGACATCACTGAATACAGATAGAAGCAAGTTACGATAATAAATAAATAAATATTTAACTGCTATTTATTTCCAGTATAAACCCAAGTGACTGGTATTGCGGGTCCGTAGGTGTTGGGATCAGGGGTTCACAGGTTCAAACCCCGCTGCAGTCAGCATGTCGTTGTGTCCCAAGACCCTTCACCCCAAACTGCTGCTGTGGGGATTGCCCAGTGTTGAGTATGTTAGTCGCTTTGGATAAAAACGTCTAACAAGTAACTTGTAATGTAATGTATTGTGTGTGAGATACCTCTAAGAGCTGCTCCTGACGAAAAAAGTCAAATAAATTCACTGCAAAGACTGAACCTCGTGCAGGGTGCGACCTTTTAAGGGGCGAGAGTAGTTGGCTGCACCTGTTTGGACTCAAATCTGCCAACATAGAAAATGAAAGTATGCAACAAGGCTACGTAATGAATCAAGCTGCAGAAACCCATGATAGCAGTTCTTTAATGAATAATGTCTCTGTCTTCGTCATGTGTTCCTTTGGTGCTGTTGTATCCCCCGGTGGATAAGGAAGGTGAGGCGAGGACACGTTCCAGTGACAGGAGGATCACAGTCAACACTATTAAAGTAACAGCTTGTACCATATCACTTTCTCTGCCTGTTTCATGGTTTCTGATTGTTTTGTTGCCGCTGGTAACCGGACAAAAAGATCCCAAAAGATGTTTCAAAAAGTTACTCTGGGGCATTTTAATATAGAAAGGTTTTAAGATGTCGTTGAAATACGATGCGTGGGAATAAGGGAAATTCATCCATCGTACGTTCACTAGCCTTTCTCATGTACCGTAGCATCAGTGCTTAGCTGTTGCTAAGTGACTATCGATGATGTGGCTTTTGATCGTACTAAACCAACTTAATGCCCTTTTCTGTTGGAGCACAGCCACTCGACTAGATTAGATTAGATTAGATTAGATGAAGCTTTGTTAATCCCCGAGGGGAAATTCAGTTGTACAAAGCAGCAACAGGGTAAGCGTGGAAAAAAGCAGTACAGCAAAGATTCACACAGATCAACAAAATCTAAAATAAATAATATAAAATCAAAGAAATAATGATAATAATAATAAAAGACTATGAAAATAGGAGATAAATAAAAATAAGAGTAAAATAACTGTCAGCATATATACATATTTGGTCATCATCTAAGTTATAAATATATATATATAGAAGACTGTGAGGAACAACATTGTCCTTACTATTTATGGTCTTCCAAGTCTTCTTAAATACAAAATGATAGCTATCTTTGTAAATTATGGACGCATTAAGAGTGGAATAGATGATAAAGCAGGGTAGGCTTTAAGGCGGGGCTACATCGTGATTGACAGTTCGCTACAACAAGGTTTTACGGTGTGGGTATTGTCCGTCTTTTTTTACGTTTTAAGTTACATTTTAGTCACCTTATAATAATAGTTACCTTATGTCTTGTTTGGGGTTCAGTTGTACTTTGCCCCCCCCACCTCGGCGGGTTTCCTCTGCCAACAGAGAAACACTCACGATAAACCAAGTGAGATAAACTCAAAGCATTATTGCTCAACATACAGTGCATTTCAGTTGGATCAGCAACTCCAGGTAATAGTTGTTAGTGAAAGGCATTCTGGGAAGACTGTAGGAAACAACGACAACTAAAGTATGGTTCTTCAAAAGCTGAGGATTTACACCTTCAGAGAATCCTCCTTTCACGTCATCAAAACACTGAGGCTGGAACCCAGCAGCTGCATCTCAGCACTCATCACTGTTACTCCTCCTCCTCCTCCTCCTCCTCCTCCTCCTCCTCCTCCTCCTCCTCTTCCTCCTCTTCCTCCTCTTCTCCCTTCTCCCTTCTCCTCCTCCTCCAATCTTCCACATATCCACCCATCCCTCTCTTCCACGTGCATCTCCAGTTCTCAGGAGTCTATGTTTCTCTGGCCCTGACCCTCAAACACTGGCCTCACACACACACGCACACTGGCCTCACACACACACGCACACTGGCCTCACACACACACACACACACACACACACACACACACACACACACACACACACACACACACACACACACACACACACACACACACACACACACACACACACACACACACACACACACACACACACACACACACACACACACACACACACACACACACACACACACACACACACACACACACACACACACACACACACACACGCTGGCCTCGCTCACTCACACACACTCACACACACACACACACACACACACACACACACACACACACACACACACACACACACACACACACACACACACACACACACAGGCCTCGCTCACACACACACACACACACACACACACACACACACACACACACACACACACAGGCCTCGCTCACACACACACACACACACACACACACACACACACACACACACACACACACACACACACACACACACACACACACACACACACACACACACACACACACACACACACACACTCGCTGGCCTCGCTCACTCACACACACACACACACACACACACACACACACACACACACACACACACACACACCTTGAAGTGGGCTTCTGGGAGGCTTCGCTGCACGTCTCCGTCTCACCTCAGCAGTAGTTAGTCCTCGGTCGGCTGAGTAAGACGCTGTGAGGAGGATGACTTTGATGAAGGACGTTACACGATCAGTATTAAGATTAAAATGTTCACATGTCCACTAATTATGTAAAACAGCTCAAACATCACAGCGGAGACGTGAGGTGTGTGTTCGTTTCTCGCCCTCTGCGGTGACTTTATTCCGAGAGACCTACCTGCCCTCCTCTGATGTTATTTTTATTTGCATTCAGTGAATAATGCATGAAGAGAATCGCGACCAAAAGTGACTTCACGGCGCTTTTCATGTCCCCAACACACTGACAATAGCTTAGCGGTGGGTAGCTGAGGCGGGAAACAGATTTGCAGCGCAGACAGAGATGCTAGCTGGAAACAGATTGTGGCAGTTGACAGGTGGAATAAAGAAAGTTCCCTTGATGTGGGAAAGCCTCAGAAGAACCCAGATCAAAGTTTTCCTGCGACTTTTAATATTTATCCAAGAAAATCACATGCGAAAAACATCAGTAGTTGTTTTTCCGCCTTTCATTGGAACGGTTTGCTTTACTGAGAGGCCGACGAAAGCTGCCTGGTTTTAAACGGCGTTCATTAATGGCGGTTCTTTTCAACAAGCCACTTAGCGGGATTTTAATTATACGTTTTTAGCATCAGGGGAATGTGCTGCGTCTGGAGAATTGTTGTTCGACATCACGTTTATTTGTGGCTTGAAGCATTCCTCCGTCGCCATCTTTCCCCCCCCCGTCCTAAAGCACATATGTGTTGTGTGTGTGACTGTCGATGGGAGCATCATTTACTGAATGGGCTTCATGCTGGAGGCTTTTGAAAAAGACTAGACCATAAACTATATAATATTTATATATATCATTTATAATAAATCAATTCACAAGAAGGGAATGTTCTCATAGACTTCTATACACTTGCGTTTCTTTATGAGACATTATGCAGTTTATGAATTGGCTTCACTTTTGCCATCCATCCATCCATCTTCTCCCGCTTATCCGTGGTCGGGTCGCGGGGGTAGCAGTTCCAGCAGAGAGCCCCAAACTTTCTTTTCCCTGGCGACATCAACCAGCTCTGACTGGGGGATCCCAAGGCACTCCCAGGCCAGCGAAGAGATATAATCCCTCCACCTGGTCCTAGGTCTACCCCTTGGTCTCTTCCCAGCTGGACGTGCCTGGAACACCTCCCTAGGGAGGCGCCCAGGTGGCATCCTAACTAGGTGCCCGAACCACCTCAACTGGCTTCTTTCGACGCGAAGGAGGAGCGGCTCAACTCCGAGTCCCTCCCTGATGACCGAACTTCTCACCTTATCTCTAAGGGAGACACCAGCCACCCTGCGGAGGAAACCCATCTCGGCCGCTTGTATCCGCGATCTCGTTCTTTCGGTCATGACCCATCCTTCATGACCGTAGGTGAGGGTAGGAACGAAAATGGCCCGGTAGACAGAGAGCTTTGCCTTCTGGCTCAGCTCCCTTTTCGTCACACGGTGCGGTAAAGCGACTGCAATACCGCTCCCGCTGCTCCGATTCTCCGGCCCATCTCACGCTCCATTGTTCCCTCACTCGAGAACAAGACCCCGAGATACTTGAACTCCTTCACTTGGGGTAAGGACTAATTCCCTACTTGGAGTGGACAGTCCATCGGTTTCCTGCTGAGAACCATGGCCTCAGATTTGGAGGTGCTGATCCTCATCCCAGCCGCTTCACACTCGGTGGTGAACCGATCCAGTGAGTGCTGAAGGTCGCAGACCGATGAAGCCATCAGAACCACATCATCTGCAAAAAGCAGTGGTGCAATCCTTAGTCCACCGAACTGCAGACCCCCCCCCCCACGACTACGCCTCGAAATCCGATCCATGTATATTACAAACAGGATTGGTGACAAAGCGCAGCCCTGGCGGAGGCCAACCCTCACCGGAAATGGGTCCGACTTCCTGCCGAGGACCCGGACACAGCTCTCGCTTTGGGAGCACAGAGATTGGATGGCCCTGAGTAGAGACCCCCTCACCCCATACTCCCGCAGCACCTCCCACAGTAACTCCCTGGGAACCCGGTCATACGCCTTCTCCAAGTCTACAAAACACATGTAGACCGGATAAGCGTACTCCCAGGCCCCCTCCAGGATCCTTGCGAGAGTAAAAAGCTGATCCGTCGTTCCACGACCAGGACGGAATCCGCATTGTTCCTCCTCAATCTGAGGTTCGACAATCGGCCTGACCCTCCTTTCGAGGCTTCACTTTTGCCCACTCAGTTAAATAATTTGTTGTCCTTCGACTTCTACAGGAAACACGATGCATTCACAAAATAAAGCAGAAAATCAATCCTAAAGACACTTTATTTCTGAGTGGGGGTCGGAGTGAAACTTCATAACATTTACATTCTTCCCTCATTAGACCCATTTTATCCAAACCTTGAGAATTAATTATCTACTACATCTCATTGATTTCCTATCCTCTCCCTGAAATGATATAAATTATATCACTCAAGCCTGATGCCGGCGCACACGGCTCTCAGCAGACTGGATTCCCCATGCATATTTTAGGAGTGTGTGCACGCAGGAGAGGAGGAGGAGGAGAGGTGTGTGTGTGTGTGTGTGTGTGTGTGTGTGTGTGTGTGTGTGTGTGTGTGTGTGTGTGTGTGTGTGTGTGTGTGTGTGTGTGTGTGTGTGTGTGTGAGAGCCAGATCGATTGTTGTGTTTGTCTGCGGTTCAGTTCCTGCCACGATAAAATATCTCAAAACAGACGGCTAATGTTTTCACTTTCAGAAAACAGAAACAATGGACGATGTGCAAAAAAATAGTGAGATTTTTCTGTGTCTTTCTGTGAGGAGGAAAATGCTAATTGTAATAAAGAACATGTGTTTTGATCTGTGACAGCTACACCTCGGTTTGACTCCTCGCTGTGTTTCCTGTTTCTCTCTCGCTCACTGATTTCCATTTCAAGTCGCCGGTGATATTCCCTCGTCCCCCGCAGGATTGTCATCAACTGTCATCAACTGTCATCAACGGCAGCGGACCTTGAACCAGATACAAGATAAGGGATTTATCTGCCTTGCTAAAGCGTGTGTGGGTGGCACCAAGAGTGTGTGTGTGTGTGTGTGTGTGTGTGTGTGTGTGTGTGTGTGTGTGTGTGTGTGTGTGTGTGTGTGTGTGTGTGTGTGTGTGTGTGTGTGAGGCCTACCAGGAGACCTCGGGTATAGCCAGCGCACCGTGTCTTAAATCTTTACCCGAGTGTCATCTCATGTTCCCGCAGACAGCTCCAGCAGCTGGTAGTTACAGAGTGTGTGTGGAGTTACAGGAGTGTGTGTGGATGGAAACATGCACTTCATGCTTCATCGCCAACACTGTCCTTCCTCGACTGCTCCTCATTTTATTTCTCATGTTCCAAGCTTTCAGTTACTTCTGCAGAAAACTTTGGTCATCATGGCCAAGCAGAGTGTTTAAATAAAGCATGTCGGTCAGCGGCCTTTCAATCCAATTATGATACTCAGTTTCCCAATCTGATATGAGTGTTGGACATTTACATTACATTACATTACATTGCATTTAGCTGACGCTTTTATCCAAAGCGACTTACAATAAGTACATTCGACCAGGAAGACACAACCTTGAGGAAAACAGATTTAGAGCTGCCTCTAGTGGCTGAAGTTATAATGATAGGAGCACAGAAGGAAAGTAGGGGACATGAAGCAGGACTTGCACTCAAGAGAAAGCTGATGATGTCCCGTAAGAAAAAAACATCGTATTAAATGTGAAGCAAAGTTAAGTTTTTACAAAACAACCAGAAAGAAATTACTTTTACAAGAAATAACAACAAATGGGATTTTACAGGTCCTGTTCATAACCATTAATGATTTGGCTCCTAAATAATACTTTCAGTTTAGATAGACTTGAACAATGTTTCATTTCAGTTATTCCACAGACTAACATCTTTTGATGAGCAGAGTTGGGTGTTACTGTAATAATATTACTTTGTCGGTAACGGAGTAGTGTAACGCGCTACTTTTATAATCCAGTAATCACACTACAGTTACTAACATCGCCCCGACACGCGTTACTTCGTTACTTTCTAAAATCAGTCATCATCAAACAAACCTCAACAAACGCCTGCAAAGAACACATGCTAGGTGAAGCTAACGCACATAGCTGTTGTTTATTTATATCACACACGTAGTCTGTTCTTCTTCTCTTCCGGTTGTTGCCTGTTTTGAATGACGAATACACACCACCGCCGCCTGCTGGTAAGGAGAGTTATTGCCACTCACGCATGCGCAGTTCGTACGTGCATATAGCAGGAGACAGAGGACAGCCACGGTCAGATAGCAGGAGGCAGAGGACAGCCACGGTCAGATAGCAGGAGACAGAGGACAGCCACGGTCAGATAGCAGGAGACAGAGGACAGCCACGGTCAGATAGCAGGAGACAGAGGACAGCCACGGTCAGATAGCAGGAGACAGAGGACAGCCACGGTCAGATAGCAGGAGACAGAGGACAGCCACGGTCAGATAGCAGGAGACAGAGGACAGCCACGGTCAGATAGCAGGAGACAGAGGACAGCCACGGTCAGATAGCAGGAGACAGAGGACAGCCACGGTCAGATAGCAGGAGACAGAGGACAGCCACGGTCAGATAGCAGGAGACAGAGGACAGCCACGGTCAGATAGCAGGAGACAGAGGACAGCCACGGTCAGATAGCAGGAGACAGAGGACAGCCACGGTCAGATAGCAGGAGACAGAGGACAGCCACGGTCAGATAGGAAAACATTCAGGATCTGGATCAGTCTGATGCGACAATGGAAACTGAACTAAAGAGAACATTTGAAACTTTAGCAGTCTGCGTGATCTGCCTGCAGGGAGGGGCGGGCCGGCCCTGCGAGTAAAGTAACAAGTAAAGTAACGAGTAAAGTAACGAATTACTTTATGTAGAGAGTAACGAAGTAGTGTAATATATTACTTTTTTTTAAAGTAATATGTAATATATTACTTTTTTTTAGTAACGACCCCATCTCTGTTGATGAGATGCAATGAAGTTTGGCATTTGTTCGTACGGGTGGTTTCCTCTCAACATGTGCACGCTTTCTCTCCGTGTGAAAAGTCCCTGGACATTATGAGGTCATTGTTGATTCACCTAACACAACATCATTTACTTGCAACACATTTAACTTATGCCACACATGCACATATCTGAACCCAAACCATGTATTTTCAACCTCAACCTAACCAAGAAGTGTTTGATTGATTGTTTTCCATATTCATATAATGCATTGGTTTGCAGACACTTCTTTCAGTGGTCCAACATGTCATATAAACATCTGCGTTATTTAACTGTTTGATCTATTATATTCTGCATCCTCCTCAGACTTCTTCAGAGACAATCTCTTAAAGCTTCCTTTTCTTAAATGATCCAATCCAACTTTATTTATATGGCACTTTAGACCAAAGTGCTGTACAGAGAGATACGCTCACAACACATAAAATAAATACATTTAAAATAAAAGATAAACACAAAACAAACCAGAATAAAGTAATAATAAAAAAAACAGCCATATAATAAAAACAATAGACACTGAAAGCAAATAAAAGCAACAATCTACTTGTTTCCGAATGCTAAGGAGAAGAGGTGGGTTTTAAGACGGGATTTAAAAGCAGACGGTGTGGGAGCCTGTCTGATGAGCGAGGGCAGGTCGTTCCACGGGTTAGGGGCGGCAGCAGAGAAAGCACGGTCCCCTCTGCGCTTAGACTTTTTTTGGGACCCTCAGGAGCAGCTGTTCAGCTGACCTGAGAGTGCGAGTGGGCGTGTAGCTGTGTAACAGCTCAGAGCGGTAGGGCGGGGCCATTGAGGGCTTTAAAAGTAAATAAAAGAGTTTTAAAATGAATCCTCGAATGAACGGGCAGCCGGTGGAGCGAAGATAAAATGGGGGAAATGTGCTCGTGTTTGCGTGTGCCAGTTAGGAGCCGTGCTGCTGCGTTTTGCACCATCTGGAGGCGAGCAAGGAGGACGCACTTATCCCCATATATAGTGCATTACAATAATCCAAGCTGGAGGTGACGAAGGCATAGATTACCGTTTCAAAAGAGGTCACTATTTAAAAAAGGCTTTATTTTTGGCAAGCTGCCTGAGGTGGAAGAAGCTGTTTTAACAACTGCCTTGATCTGGCTGTCAAGCTTGAGTTCAGGGTCCATCTTTATCCCAAGATTTGTGATGGCAGGCCTGGTGGAGTGGCCCAAGGATCCTAGGTCTATAGGAGTGGTCCGAGGGGCATCAAAAACCATCACTTCGGTTTTATCATAATTTAATTTGAAAAAGTTGCATGACATCCAGGATTTAATGTCTTCAAGGCAGTTTAATTGCATATGAGTCGTTATTTTTAAGTGGCACATATATTTGGCAATCGTCTGCATAGCAATGGAAAGCGATACCGTGCTTCCTAAGAATGGAGCAAATACAGGGAGAATAGCAGGGGGCCTAACACTGAGCCCTGTGGAACCCCACAAAGGAGCAGACGAGGACTCAGAGTCCCCAAGGCTGACGCAGAAAGTCCTACCAGTCAGATACGACCTAAACCATTCGAGGGCTTTGCCCCTAATGCCCACCCACTGCTCCAAACGAGCTATCAGGATCTCATGGTCCACTGTATCAAAAGCGGCTGTTAGATCAAGGAGTAAAAGGATAATGCATTCACCCGAGTCTGTTGCTAAAAGGATATCATTAGCTGAGCTGATTCCGTGCAAGGTTTTAAAACCAGATTGGAAGACCTCGAGTACCTTGTGCTCTTCCAGAAAAGCGAGAAGTTGACTGTATACAATCTTCTCTAGGATTTTGGATATATAAAAGGCAAATTGGAAATGGGCCTAAAGTTTGCAAGAACTGTGGGATCCAGACTAGGTTTCTTAATAAGTGGTTGTACAACTGCATGTTTCCAATTTTCCGGAACAACCCCTGTGAGCAGACTGCTGTTAAAAACGTCAAGAACAAAGAGGTCCCATAGTGGGGAATACCTCAGGGTCGATTGGAGAACCAGAGGGCTTTATTTTGGAGTCAAAACGGTCAAAAACAGCAAAGCAGGGGGCAGAGACAGAGCTGTCGTTTGATGGAGCAGTGATTTCAGTCCGAGTTGAAGTGACTTTATTAATAAAAGATTGAAGAAAATGTTCACAGACTGCAGGGGAGGTCTCCACACAGGTAGTCTGAGGGGCATTAAGAACTGAATCTATTGTCTGAAACAGTACACGAGGTTTGTGACAGTTTAAAAGAATGATGTCAGAGAAATGTTTTATTTTTACCTCTTTTACAGTTTTCTGCCTCAGCATTTGAAAAGAGACTTGTAGTTTGTCCTTATTCCATCTTCTTTCAGCTCTACGGCATTCACGTCGGGCAGCCCGAGTCGTGGCATTTAGCCGAGGCTCGGATTTAGTTTTGGGTTGCCTTGTTTTAAAATGGAGCCACAGTGTCCATAGCAGCTTTACATGTGGAGCGAAACCATAAGCTAAGCTCCTCCGTAGTGTTAGGCTCATGGATAACACCGTTTTCTTGATTAAACACGGCCGAAAACTGACCAGCAGTGGAAGTGTTAATGATACGAGATAGCCGGGCAGCAGCGCGCGGTTTCACAGTAGTACAGGCAAGTGTAACATCAAATAAAACAGGCGAGAAAACAGCGTCACATACCTCCAAGTTAAGAACAGGCACACCATATGACAAAGCAATATCAAGTGTGTGTCCGCGTTGGGGCCAGACACACACCGAGCTAGACTAAAAGAGTCAACGAGGTTTAAACATTCCTTTACCATAGGTTTTTCAGGACAACACACATGAATATTAAAATCCCCAACAATAAGGACACGGTCATATTGCGGCATCATTTCAGCCAGAAAGTCAGAGAAATCATTTGGGAAGTCCTTATTGTATTCGGGAGGTCTACAGACCACCGCACACGGCACTGTGTGAGAGCGGCCGAGCTCGAGCACGCTCAGTTCAAAGCTGCAAGGAGAGAACGACAGCGATAGTTGCTGACATTTAAAATCACTCTTGAAAACTGTAGCTACTCCTCCGCCTCGGCCCGAAGTCCGTGGAGAGTTAAAATGGCAGCAATCTGGAGGTAAAAGTTCGGTAAAGGCGCCGGACTCACCGGTACCGAGCCATGTGTCAGTCACGAAGAGGAAATCCAGTCCTTTTGAAGTGAAGAACTCCTTAAGTCTTCAGACTCCGGCCTGCTCACCACCCCCCGCTCCAAACTGAGAACCTTCGGGGACAGAGCCTTCAGCGTGGCAGCCCCCACCCTATGGAACGCTCTCCCTGCGGAGATTCGCAACATCCCCACACTGGACGCCTTCAAAGGACCCTCAAGTCCCATCTGTTCATCAAGGCTTTCGGCCCTTAAATCGATCTGTTGTTCTGTCTGTCTGACCTTTGTTTTGTTTGTGCTTGCCCTATTCCTGTACAGCGACCTTGGGTCCCTTGAAAGGCGCTATAGAAATATCAGTTATTATTATTATTATTAATGATAAAAGTGTTGTTTGTCAGAGATCTGGCGTTTATGAGGCCAAACCTGGCAGCAGCCAGTGGGTCTGCGGCGTTCGAGGTCCAGGGAGCCCGACAAAGAGACAGCAGGTCATTCAGATTCACCCCGCGCCTGCGGGGACGAGGGGAGCAGGGCCCGCGGCCGGGCTGGAAAGCTTCGTCCGGGCCGATGACAGGCAGTGGCGTTTTCTCCCGGAGGCCAAGGGAAGCCAGGCTTCCCCTGTTTTTTCGGATTGTAGTTATAATTTAAATAAAAACACTGTTTTGTTTCTGTAATTCTCCTTTCATGTGTGTTTCTGCCGGACCGTCTCTCCCCCATTCTCATTGAGTATTTTACAAAGAGTGAAACAGCGCCCCTCTAGATGTCATGGTGAAACAGTAGATTGCATTCACTGTTGCGAGAGGAGGCCAGCAGAATCTAGCTTCCCTTGGTGAAAAAAAATTGAGGGATCAACCAATCAGATGAGGCCCACGTGATGCCCCTGCCAACCTGTGATTGGTCAGGGCCATGCCAGGGGAAGCTAGCCGCCTCTAGCTTCCCTTCAGGGGCGGCTGGCGGCTGGCGATTTGATTGGACACTGCCATCCAATCACATCAACATCAATTTTAATACTGTAACTGTCATCACCGCCGTTAGAAATTATCAAGCAAATGAAGCATTATGGAGGGAGGAGATTTGGCGTACTTAATTAAGCATAACTTCACTAAACTTCCGCTACAGCAGCAACTAAACATTAAAGCAGATGGCAGGACAACGCCCACACTCGAGCTGTGTACACAGAGGAATAAGGGATCTAATCGGACGTTCAATGAGGACAATTATGTCCGCACGGAGTGGCTAACTGGAAGCGCTAAACTTCAGCGTCTATTTTGGTGGCCATGTCTTCTTTTTGACAAGGGTTCGTGCTCCCTGAACAATCCTTGGGCAACTTCAGGATTCATCGACCTTGCCAACCTGTTACGGGCAATTGAGAGGCACGGTAAATCTAAAAATCATATAGATTGTGCTGTGAAATTAAAGCTTTTTGGACGCGTCAGGATTGCTGCACACGCTGAACAACAACAGGTTGTTTCACAAGCCACCAGGAGAGCTGATACAGCTTCTTATTGAGGATGACCTACAGCAGGGCACACTCTCCGAGGTCTCCAAGCTGCTCCAGCTCATGCTCACGATACCAGCCGCCAGCACATCAGCAGAGCGCTCCTTTTCCTGTCTAAAAAGGATCAAAACGTATCTGAGGAACACGTGTGGACAGGACAGACTTGTCAACCTAGCCACAATATCCATTGA